>NC_077248.1:8188073-8500345 GCF_947179165.1 Solanum dulcamara | reverse complement strand
AGATAGAGTTGTTTGTTGCTAAATAATTAATATATTCTAAATTAGATAAATAATTAATTGGTGTTATTTTATTGGAGTAACACATTCAAATTGATCAACATGAAGAAGGATATTATATCATTAAAAAAAATCTCCTCTTTGATTTGTAATAATATTTAATCAAACTTGGCAATAACATTATGCGCTCTTATGTAATGCCTACTTAGTTAAAAAAAATTGATAGAAAAGTACTAATCATTTTTTTCCCAGTAAAAGCACCGATGATGATACATTGTAAACTTTAAATATATAGTACTAGTACTATCATAATATTTATTTTACCAATTTAGTTTATCAGTCAAAAATTTTAAATTGTTTTTAAATTTTTATTTATTGTGGGTTCATATTTACATAATATTTAAAAAAATTGTCATGTAATTTTTTTTCATAATTAATTTAGTTGAGTGATATTGTTGATAGAAAGACCTAATTGAGTGATTGTATTGATACAAAACAAAGTTCAATGACTTTGCTAGATAAGTTCTCAAAGTTAAATGACCTTTTAAGATATTAACTCCATATTAAAACTACAACTTGAAATTTTTATGTGTAAAAGTAGATGATTTATTCGATTTTACTATTATTTACCGTCTTTTCATTTTTAAAAGTATATGGAGAATTTTTATCAAATTGAAAATTAACGTGTTGTGAGTGATCAATTTATTAAGATGATACTTCAAATAATTCAAGTGAGAAAATAGCAAACACGATAATTTTTCTTCTCTAGCTAGTTAGAAGGCCACAAAAAAATAATATTGTCCAATAGTTATCTATCTTGACTCAATTACATGAAATAGAAAATCCCACAATAATTCACGAGTATAATTGGAAAGAAGTTTTTTGTAGAGCTTTAAATTAGATATAAGATTAGGTGGGAAGCAATGAATCAAACACTTGATAAAAAATCATCCGCACATTACTAATCTCTTTACTAATCTCTGCGTTACTAATTCATCTGTTATTTATCTTTGTACCAAACGACCCCTTAATGTATTGGGTAAAGTTCAATTATTTCTATGGAACAAAAAATTTTATGGCCTTACTATAATATATTTTATGAAAAAGGGTAAAAAAAAAATAGGGACAATTTCAAATATATATAATAGACTAATTAGTTTATAATAAATATAGCCATGTTTTGTTTACATAAAAAAATATTCAAAATCAAAGGATATATAGAGTGAGTATACATAGCTTGCCAAAAGTCATAGAAAGTATATATTGACTATACAATATAGATTACTTATACATGAGCTATACACTGAATATACAGTATGATACACTAAAAAACTGAATATAGCTTGACTATACTTGAAATATACACTGACTATACATGCCTATACAACGAATAACCATTTTTTTGGTAATTACTTTGCCGAATGGCCATGTGACGTAATTATCTCTAAAAATATCCTTAAACAATGTGAAATTGAACAAAAATACCCTCAATTGATAGCTGGTCCAACAAATGCTCTTGTCATTAATAGTTTGATCCAAAAATATCACTACTGTCAGTAGTTTGATCTAAAAATATTCTTATTGTTATTTAATGGGTCAAAAATACTCTTTCTCTAATAAATATAGAGAAAGGAAAACTAATACCCCCAAAAGTAAATTATTTACCCTTAAATGCTCCATTACTTTCATACTTTCTTTTTATTTTAAATGAGATACATCTATTTTTATTCGCGTGCTGACGTTAGCACCTACCCTTTTTTCCCTCATTAATACCATCACAATACATTATAGTATATGAATATACTCTGATGATATCAAAGAGTAATTGAACAACATCTTCATTGAAAGACTGATTTTTCCTCCTCAGTATTTTCATTGAAGTTTCCTTCAATCCTTAGACGAAATTACTCAAGCATCCATGATACCATTACGATATATCATTGAGGTATGTTTCAATTCTTTAATAATTTAATTTAAAAATATTTAAAAAAGAGTCATAATTTAGATATAATTTTTTTAAAAAAATTGCAAAAAGAGAAAAAAAATATAAAAATATATTTTCTGCTAATTTTAGAGTTTAATAAATTGGATTGTGACTTTAATAATTTTTTCTTAATAGTTTCTTATTTATTTCTTAAAAAAGAGCTCAATTATATATGATACCGATAGAGTATCGATATACTGACGAGTATCACAGAGAATTAGGTTCAGTCCATACGATATCGATATGGTATCAATATACCGACGGAGTATCACAGAGAATTAATTTATAATAGTGATGCTGACGGCATGCTGACATCATAAGAAAGACAAAAGTGGGATAAACGAGTAAATAGTTTTGGCCGCTGGTCCTTTAAGCCTAAATTAATTGGGTTGGGTCCATTTTTTTAAAAATAATTTTACAATTGGGTTCATTTTGTGTAGTTTTCCCACAAATATATTAGTATTTTTTTTCTTTTTAAACATATCCTATTCATAATAAAAAATCTTACTATTAATGAAAACCAATTCTTGTTCTTTTCTTTTAAAATTACTTTAATAATAATATCTTTTTTCTTCTTAATCTCATTTTATCAATTAATAGAATAACTTTGTGTACCTTTTTAACTGTTAAAATATATTAGATCATTATATTTCATCATTAATTTTTATTTAGATAACGATAAAAAATTCGTAATAAAATAGAAAATATGATTATTTCTTAATATTTCTCGAATTGAAGTAGGATAAATATTTTTTTATTAAAAATATCATCACTAGGTGTCACAACCCAATCCACCGGGTTGTGCGGGCACCCACTCTATGACTTAAGTAGGAGAACCCTTAATCCATTATATAAAAAGCATTGCGAAATTTCAATCAAAAATTGAGTCAATAAATCAGATATTTATAGAAATTTATAATAATAAACTTGTACAAAAAATTACACATAAAACCCCATGGATACTAGTTTAAAACAGGTACAAGAGCTCTACAGGAGCAAGATATAATACAAATGAAAGACACAGCTCCAACCACATGGAAGAAAAAGTAGGAGTTGTCGAAAAATCATTTTCGCCTTCACCTAGGAAACTCTACTGGCCCTGCAATCAGACTATGCCAAAGGCATAGCAAGAGAAGTATCAGTAGAAACAACACACACTGATAGGCATCATCGTACAATCTGATACCTACCGCATAATATATGAACAAAAAAATAAGAGAGATCATAATAGTTAAACTTTATTAACTTGCCCACCCTAACCCATAGGTACACTCCTTACTTCCATGTATTTACCACTCTACGCTCCAGAGATTCACGATTCATTCTAGTCACAACTTACGACCTATTGGTTATGGGCTCACCTTACTATTGTTCAATTTCCCCAACATTTTCCATCTAACAACCTTAACCGCTCAATGATTTCTCCTAGCTATCACTAGTCTTGTTCTGATTGTCTCACAACATATGGCCTAGCCATTCCACAACCACATTTCCACTGCTAACCCGGTCATAAGTAACAACTACTACAGTTACTCGTGAACACTTCAATGATAAAACCATCTGTGAACAAGCAACTTCCAACTCTAAGCCTATAAACATAGAATACATTATACAACATATATATCACACCAAGCCTAATACATGCCCATTCTCTTACCACCATAAGTTTATACATCCTCACATCTCTTTGTAACTAACACCCCTAAATTCAAAGGTTTCTTTGTATGTACTTTATCTAGGGTTCATTTGATCATAAAATTATTATTACATGAAAATACCGATATCATCAAGTCCACTCATAGAACCACCCCCCCACACATACTTGTCCCTCTCAGGGGACCCAATCCAGTCATATATGTGTTGAAACATGACACCCAATTCAAGAATGTATTGGAATGTGACACTCGATCCAAATATATTTTAGAAAATGACACCCGATCTAAATATGTGTTAGAACGTGACCCCGATCCAATTATGCAGATGAAACACAACTATCAACAACAGACCACTTTATATCACCAAAAACATATTCATCACAAAAATAGGCCAGCAAGTGATCATTTCACATATAATCTAGCATGTCTCCCTATTCATATACACATATGCATATCATGAAGAAATTTAATAGGTATATGAAACATATACGAAAAACAAGACCATCACATACACTACCAAACCCTTAGGGTTTATCTTCAATATCTATTTAATTTTATATTCCTATACACAATAATATGCTCGTTATAAAATAACCATTTGGATGCAATAATATCACCACCAATATACTTCCCCCATCATTATAGAATATTTTTCTTAGGTCACATTTGAATTAGACCCTAATACAATCGAATTCCTGCCCACGACCCATGACCACAACTTAGTTATACTATTTTTCCTTAAATTTCCTTCTATATGTCACGCCCCGAGAGGGTACCCTAGGCGTGGCCAGCACTCAGAAAACATCTCTGGCCTCTGAGAGAACCACTTGGTCTCATCACTTATTCATTCATCAGCGGAAGACTTAATAAGAATACTTATATGGGCTCTCCATTAACAACATCTAATGAAAGAAGAAATTTTTTTAGAAGAAGTAGTTTTAAAGGGGAACTACTCCAATTACATCATTAAACTCTGTCTATGAAGCCTCTAATACTCTTAGATGGTGCCAATGACATGTCCATGGCTACCTTAAAAGAAATATAATACTCAACAATAATTAAAGGATAAAGAGTTCCTCCGAATATAAAAAGGACTCACCAAATAGCTGAAAAATAATGATCTTCAACGAAGCGCCTGTTGAGGATCTCTAACACCTGTATCTGCTTCATAAAACGATGCAGGTCGAATGACATCAGTACGTGGAATGTACGAGTATGTAAAATGTCAGGAAGGTAAGGACAAATATCAAGAAACTCCTCTAAAAAAAACTCAGCTCAGAACTCAACATCATCTCAACATCAATATGTAATGCAAGTTTAAAATATAATAATAAAAATAATAGTAACAAGCAATGCTTACTCAATTGGGAGTTTCTCTAACCGACAACCATCACTTATGAGCTAGCGATGATACAACGAAGCGATGTCGTTGCCACATCCATCCAATACCTTGCCAGGGTAAATGACATCACCATCTTGGATCCACTCATCAAAGTCCTCTTTTTGAGACTTAAGAGGCATAACCTCCATCCTACGCTGGCTACGTAGTTCTGGGGTTTGAGTTAATTAAACTCTTACCCAACTCGGTGCTCAATACTACTCCCAAAATATGTGCTCATATTAAACTCATCATCTAGTCTCATTGGACTTTAATTTAAATAATCAAACTCAACTCATTTCATGTTCATCAATCATTATACTTCCAAAAACATCATTTACATCTCATCAAAATATCTTGCTCAAAATATCATTTGCTCAAATTCATTCAAACTCAACTCTTTTGCTCTTTCAAAACTCAATAAAATACATATATAATATTAATTCATATAACTTTCTTTTTATTAATGAAAATAATAAAAAGCCAACATCTTTACTCAAAACATGTATAAAAATATTCATGAATATCAAATCAATTAGGATTCATGGGAAAGTAGCCATGAATAATAATTCCAATAATATGAGAGATAACAATAATAATATTAATGCATATATATATCAACCTCAATAGAAGAAGAATTAATTTATTTAGAATTCAAGATTTGGATAAAACTCAACTATAACTCAATTATAATGAATTTAAATATTGGGCGCATGGACGAACTCAATCCAATACTATGAAAGCCTTACATACCTTAAATCAGAAGCTTTACTTCGAATTGGAACACTCTTGGACCCCTAGCCTTTTCTTCTCGCCGGTTTGTTTTGTGTACTACCCGGAGTATAAGAATTACCAGAGTAGTATTTTTATACTACTAAAACTAAAACTATATTTGAAAAGAAGTAAAGAAGTATATAGAGAGAAGAGTTTCTTAAGAAAGCTTGGTGAATAAAATGAGGAAATAAGGTGGGTATTTATAGGTGTGGAGGAGGGACCTAACAATAAATAAACATAATCATAAAGGATGATCTTGAAAATTCAATGTAGAATTTTGATGTCATGGATGATGTCAAATGGTTCTAGATCTTTCTATGGTAGGTGAGATGAAATCTCTTTTAACGGAATATCTGTTTTCGAAGCTGCGTTTGAATAAGATAAATTCCTTTTTATGATTTGGTATCTTCATAAGAATTGTAGATATAGAAGTCTAGTTTTAGTTAGTTCAAGAATCATCCAATTTGGAGCATTCTACATCGAGATATGAATTTTATTCTACAAACTCTCCATTCTGTCACAACACTATATCTTGTAAAGATCAATTTATTTGATCTACTTAAAATCTGAATCTTAAGATATGTTCTTCATGACAGTTGTAGGTAATGATGTTGTGGTTATTCAGAAATTTGAATCACCTAATTTAGACCATCATATGAAAAGTTATGCCCAAATTACTTTAGGCATGAGCGAACATAATCAAAATACTTTTAGAACATGATCAAAATACTTTAGAACATGATCAAAATCTTTAGGCATGAGAGAACATGATCAAAATACTTTTAGAACATGATCAAAATACTTTAGAACATGATCAAAATCTTTTCATGCCTTCACATAAGAACTTTTGATAAATCAACAATTTAATGCATTTAAAAGCCAATATAAGTTAATATAAGATAGGTAATTAAATTTCATATATTTAATAATCTATGCATTTGGAATCATGATATGAAAAATCCATAAAGTTTCATGCTTGAATTAAATAGAAAACTTTGATAATTTATTTGGATTTCATGAAAGAAAGGATCCATGAATCAATAATATTTAGGGGGTGTTACACTATACTACATAATATGAATAGATTTACTACTCAAAAAAGAGAAGCCTAGCCTACTTTGGCGCCAAGCAACTGTGGAGAGCTAATTGTCATGACCCGCCACTTAATCATGATGAAGGAAAAAAAATTTAGAGTCTTGGAGAGGCTAATAAAAGGCTCTAGAATGTCCAAGAGAATTGTTGAAAAGACTTAGAGAAATCTAGAATCTTATAGATTAGTCTTGGAAGACCTAGATTTCTTTAAAGTGTGTAGAGAATTTTAGAGAAAGACTATTTTGTAAATATGAAAGAACTTGTAACCCCTTAGGAGTAGTATAAATAGAGGGGGCATTCATTTGTAGAAAATCATCCAGAAATCAAGCTTCCAAGTAATACAAAGCCTTCTTCATAAAAGCTCTTTTGTCTTTCTTAAAATCTAGCGTTCCCTTGTCGATCTTAAAGGCTTATTTGAGTTTGTAAGATCGTGAAAGAATACTAAGTAAGTTGTGAAGTGCCGCACGGAGATTTTACTTGAATCTAAATCCGTGACAATGTGGTATCAGAGCAAAGTTCTACTAAGGGAAATGACAAATAAAGGAGATATCAATGCCACTACCGCCACCAATGTCAAGAAAGATGTTGAAAGAAAGCACCATAGGGGAAAGAAGAACTCTAAGAGGAATGAAGAGGTGTCGCTCGAGCCTACACCAAGCAAAGCCCTAACATCCTACTCACCCTCGACCACTGAGGTGAGTGACAATGAGAAAGGTGAAGAGCCCAAAGATGTCACGCCCGACATGGAGTGGATCGCAAGGATGGAGGCTGCCCGACAAGTTATAGACATTTTGGGCAGGCGTTTGAACAAATTCGATGGTAAGTTCAAGACCTTGGAGGACTTCGCCCTTGAGGAGAATGACAACATCCGGAATGAGTTGGAGGAGAGGAAGGTTATCGAGTATGATATGAATGAGACTATCACTTCTTTGGAGTGTCAGCTCATAGAAGCGCTAAGTATGATAGAGACCATGAAGGCCAAGATGAAAGCACTCAAGGAAGACGTGGAAGCGGAAAGATGTGTAACGACTGATGTGAATTGAAAGGCCAAAATTGAGGCTCCCAAGACACTCATGTTTAAAGGTGCCCGTGATGCACAAGAAGTGAAAAACTTCCTTTGGAACATGGAGAACTACTTCAAGTGTAACAAAGTGAAGAATGACGAGATGAGGATCAACACAACTGTGCGATACCTCTCAGAGATGGCCCTGTTGTGGTGGAAGCACAAAGAGTTGGAAATAGGGAAGGTGCTATGCACCATTAAAACTTAGGAGCATTTCCAGAATGAGTTAAAGAAGGCCTTCTTCCCCAACAACATCATCTATGAGGCAAAACTCAAGTTTAGAGAGTTAAAACAGACGGGTAGCATAGGGGCCTATGTGAAGGAGTTCACTACTCTCATGCTTTAGATTCCCAACCTCACGGATGATGACATATTGTTCCACTTCATGGATGGGCTATAAAATTGGGCCAAGATGGAGTTGGAACGCCGAAAAGTAAGGACTATCGATGAATCCATTACACAGGCCGAAGCTTTGACAGGCTTCAGGCATGAGAAGCATGATCGAGAAAGAGGAAATGAGACAAGAGGTAGTAATGACCAAGGTGGGGGAGATTGTGGAGAAAAGTAACAACCCCATGCCAAAAACCATGACACCTATAATTTTGATGGCAAGAAGGTTGGATGACAAAGCGATGCCGATAAAAAGGCATAGACCACAAAGGGAAGTGGATGCTACATCTACGGAGGGTCGCATGGCTATGTCAGACATCCTAAACTGAAGAACCTTGGAGCCATCTTATAAGAATGGAAGGAGAAAGATGCACAAGAGTAAGAAAAAGGTTCATACACAACGTAATTCGGCCTGATTTAGTTATGTGGAGCTATCACAAAGTAATCAAGAAAGCCGAAGGAGTACGACACGCAGTATATAGACGTCACGATCAATAGACGACCCGCTCGTGCAATGGTTGACAAAGGTGCAGAGGCCAACATAATGACTAAGTCAGCAACTAAAAAGTTGGGGCTAAGTTACAGTCCAAGTAGCGCCCGCCTCAGGATAGTTAATGTACCCCTGACACCGGTGTGCAAAGTCGCTCATAGAGTAGACATCACGTTGGGCAAGTGGAAAGGTATGATCAACTTTACTGTCCCTTCCCTAGATATATTTTTGATATAATTCTTGGGCAGGATTTCTTCCAGCGATGCCACACGGTGATCAACACCTACCTCTAATAACTCTTGGTGGTGGAACAAGAGGGATCGTGTATGGTGCCCCTGGTTAAGGTGCCAAAATTGGAAGGACCAACCCAACTATCAGCCATAAAACTTGTGAAGGGCCTAGAGAAGGGATTACCGATGTTCGTAGACACCATTGCAAGTTTGAACTTAAATAATGGTGTTGGAGAGGTGTTGCCACCTTACATGGAGAAGGACGTGATGCCAAAGGAATTGCTAAGCCACTTGCCTCCAAGGCTCTAAGAGAAATGTAGGTCAGTGTTGATTAAAACAGGCAAAAATAGGGACAACAGGCCACTGCCATGTTCCTCATCCATGAGAAGGGACAATCTCCAAAGGAGGCCACATAAGAACGGTATGAAGACTTTTGGCAATTTAAAGACAAAATTCAGGAACTTTTGTAGCAGCAATGCACCGAGGTCGTCGCCATATCAGGTGGGGGAGAGTGTCATGACCCGCCACTTGATCATGAAGAAGGGGGAAAATCTAGAGTCTTGGAGAGGTTAATAAAAGGCTCTAGAATGTCCAAGAGATTTCTTGAAAAGACTTAGAGAAATTTAGAATCTTGTAGATTAGTCTTGGAAGACCTAGATTTCTCTAGAGTGTGTAGAGAATTCTAGAGAGAGACATCTTTGTAAATATGAAAGGACTTGTATAACAATTTTTATTTATACTTAAGCCCCTTATGAGTAGTATAAATAGAGGGGGCATTCATTTGAAGAAAACCATTCAGAAATCAAGCATTCTTCCAAATAATACAAAGCCTTCTTCATAAAATCTCTCTTGTCTTTCTTATAATCTAGCATTTCCTTAGCGATCTAGTCTTAAAGGCTTACTTGAGCTTGCAAGATCGTGAAAGCTTCGTGAGTAAGGTGTCTAGTGCCGCATAGAGGTCTTAGTTGAAGTCTAAGTCTGTGACATAATGCTACTGAAAATCATTGATTTCCAACGTTCCACGGGTTGAAGCCTTACAAAAGTTGAGATTTTCTCTCCTCCTCTTCCCAAATCAAGAGTAGCCTTTTTGGAGGGTTTTTCAGAAACGATCGCCTCTAATTTACACTTGAAAAAAGTTAAAGAAATAAGAAATTTGCGACTTAAGTTCTGACATGACCTCCCACTCTGGCGGCCATATTTCTGCTCTGGCGGCGCCGCTGAGGTGGGACCATCCCGCTCTGGCGGGATTGTGGGACCCAGTCGATAAAATTCTTGTGATTCCTATTTAATCTTAAATAACGAGGAGTCGGGTCGTTATATTAGGAAAAAAATGTGTTAAAAAATATTTATTAGATAAATGATCCTTTTGACTCATTAAGTAACAAATAAAGTATTTTTACACTTTGCATTATGTATGCGGCGTTTAAAAAATATACTTGTGTCAAATTTAATTATTTATCTTGTCATTGACTACTTGAGTGACAATCTTACATATTATGCCAAAGTTCAAGTGGCTATCTACATATTCCGTGTATATTATATATTACCAAGAGAAAAAATCATGAAATTTATCGTTACATTAAAGTAATTGAACTTTACCCGATACACATAATGTTACTGTTATACTTGAATTGAACTATAAGGAATACATAGTTATCTCCTAAATCAACTTTGCTTCCTCTGTGATATCTTGAATCAGTTGTGTCAAGTTGAGGTGAGAGGAACCTCCTTCCTCCGCTGCCCTTCTTGCCTTTTCTCCTAATTCTTTAGCTCTTTTTCTTCTCATTTCTGCTTCCATTTCTTTACCCATTACTTCTTCAATGACCATCTTAATATCATCTTTGCTCACTTGGGCTCCCAATTTTTCTTCCTCTCCAAACAACACTGGATTCTCTATGCCGGCCTTCACTCCTGTCTTGAGTACATTCACTATTAACCTCTCATTGCAGAACTGCTCACCAAACATTGGCCAAGTGATCATCGGCACGCCAGCAGATATACCTTCCAAACTCGAATTCCATCCACAGTGCGTCAAGAATGCACCAATTGAAGGGTGAGATAAGATTAGTACTTGTGGCGCCCAACCGTGGATTAAAAGTCCTTGTCCTTCAACTCTTTCCTCAAAATTTTCTTCCACTAGCCATTTTTCGAACTCATCTGACATGTGTCGAACCACCCAAATGAAGGGTCGTTTAGATGATTCTAAACCGAGCCCCAACTCTATCATCTGAGACGTGGAAAGGCGCGATAGGCTCCCGAGACAGACAAAGAGCACAGAGTTTTGTTCCCAAGAATCTAGCCATTTTAAGCACTTGTGTTCATCAATTGCAGCCTTGTTCCCTCTTTCAGCTTTGTCCTGTTTCTCTTTGTTGCAGAGTGAAACAGGGCCAATGGTCCAAATTTTGTTGCCTTTGGCATTCATCAATCCCTTGACATATTCTTGTTCCAAATCCTCAAAGCTATTCACCACTATTCCATAAGCTTCATCTTCTGCATTCCTCATTTGATCCATAATTTCCTTCATATCTTCATCACTTGGCCTGAGAATATTTACAAGCTGAGCTTTGTTCAGTTCAATCTTGTTGGATAATCCAGGCACTTGAAAGTACTCTGTATCAGACTCAATGTTTTCTAAATCCTCCCAATTTCTCAAATTGTGTAAGCACAACAAAGAAAAGCAACACATCCCATGAAAAACAATCTTAGGAATGTTAATTTTTTTTGCAACATTAGTTGTCCATGGGAAACACATGTCAGATATTAGGCAACTTGGTGAAGGTTTTAGTTCTTGCAACATTTCTTCCACTTGGGGTTGAAGTCTTCTCGTAGCATCGAAGAATTTCACCCCGAAATCCATGGATGGAAGCATGTCGAAATTTTCACACCCTTCAGGTAGTCCAGCCTCTAAGCTTGGAAAGTAGAGGTGAACCACCTGAATCTTTAGTCCTGCCTCTATTGCGCGATCAACCACTTTCTTGAATCTATTGGCATTCAAGTGTGTAGTTAGGATTGTGATTATAACTCCGCGCTGTGCCAATAGTCGCGCAATGTCAATCATAGGGATTGTATGGCCTTGTGCCATGAAAGGAAACAACACAAAATGGGGCTGCACTGTGGGAACATTGCTTAATTTATACATTGTAATTTTGTTATATTTCACGTTTTTACACTGTGGTCTCAACATTGCTTAATTTATACATTGAAAAGTGATGATGTAAGAGCAGACATAAGCATATTCAGCTTTATCTTAATGGTACTACTATGTGGTTGGCATTGTGAATTTGGATTTGTGAGAATGATATTTACTTGTCAATCATAAGGCATAGGATATTACAGCATTTTATAAACGGAAAAGGGCTTAAAACGTCCTCAAACTACCTGACATTCACCTTTAAGTTCAAAAATAATCTAAATGAGTAGCATTTTTTTACCATTTCCAATACTTCAAGGTAGTTTTAGACCCTATTCCATTTTATAAATGTTGGAAAAACACAAAATAAGATTTCATATGCTAGATAGATGAAGTTCAGAAGAATACAAATTGCCACATTACTATGAGACTAGAAGGAAGTATATCATTATTACATATGAGTTTTATCATCATTCTCTCTTTTGTTTCTTCCCTTAGTTTCTCTATTTTTTCATAACAAATACGCGGACTGAGACAAAATTATTGATTTCTGTCGAATTCATAACTTTAGTGATAGATCCCTCCCTCGTTATCAGAGAATGATGACAAAATCTAACTGATGGTCATTAAAGATCCACATGAACTGGAAAATCTGATTTCTGAGAGTTAAAAGCAAAAACTTCTGGAATGTTTTGGGTCCACTTCTAGTTCCTTGCTCAAAGAGTCTACGCTAAGAAATTTGTGGTTATGTAGGCACTGAAGTAAATCATTCTGTTACGTAATAATTTATCTTGGCCCATAAAAAGACTGCTCATATAATTACAATATATTATGAAGAAATTGTATTTTATAAAATAATGCAGGCCACTCCTTCTGGTAAAGGTTGATTTGCATGCATCTAACTTCACAGTATTGACCAATATTGCTAGGATCAAGCGCTTACCATCATGCCAAAAATTATAATTGATAGCAAAGGCGCAACTTTATTTCTTAACTAAATACACTAAGCAAGCATAATGTTCAATCATGACTCCAACCTAAGCTACCTCAGCCCCTCGTAGGCCTTCTCATAGATAGGATATTGACGTTACCCAACAATCCCCTCCCAAAACTTGCCTCATGCATCAGTTGCTCTTGGTAATCGAACCTATGACCTTGACTATGATACCACTAATATTCTACACGACCTAGAATTTAGTTAATTAACTTAACTGGTCGCCTAAGTGTGAAACAGGTTACTTAAATGTATTCCAACAAAGTAGTAAAAACAATAAGTAAAGAATATACTGTGTTTACATAGAAACACCTGGAACACAAAGGGTATAAAAAACATGACATATACCTCTACAGGAGTTACTCCCAATTTTACTAAACCACAATGAGTCTTTCAACAAAAGATTACAAATCTATGTAAACTAAAAATATTATTAACTGTAGTTCCTAACAACACACAATCTTCCCAAGGTGTATGTTCCCAAGTCTTTGAGTTTTCCAACTCAAAGACAATAATCCTAATTCAGTTTTTAACACACTGACACTAAAATTATATTAACAATATGACTCAAAAGAAAACTCCTAATACATGAATGCTAAAACTCTTAGCCTAATATTATAATAGGACCTTGCTTTTTGATCAGATTCTTCAATATTCAAGCAACACTTCGAAGTAGATATACGTGGAAGAAATTTTAAATAACAGGCATAAATAAAAAATCAACATCAAAATTGGATATCTGTGCACTATACCAATTAGAAGTGCCCGTTTATTATAAAAGATTATAACAAAATCACTTTATTCTTCTCTACTTGAATATCAGACTTTTATTTATAGCAGTGTCCGTTAAATTTTTCACTAACATTGGTCGTCTAAAGAAATCACATTTTGCAAATTCAAATTTTAATTATTAGATGCTGCTCGGCTGCACCAATATAATGACTGTTAGAATGAGCTGGCAATCAAAAGAGTACAAAGAATAGTGCACTGTCACCTATGTATATGGCAATGTTTATCACGTGGTCCCATTTTTTTCCACATATAATCGAAATTTTAATGTATTGAGCTACCCTTTTTGCCCTATCGCGGGTGATATGCATGGAGGAGGATTATTGCTAAAGAAATATTGGTAAATTCAATAATTTTTATTAAGTAAAATCAAAATATAAAAAAGTAAAAATATGAAGAAAAAAATTGGGTATTTTTTGCCCAATTATTTAGGTTTATTTTGTCTTTTTTTCCTCACATCATTTAGCTTTCAGACTTCAATGTGGTGAAATGGCAAATATTTTTTTTATCTTTAACTAAAGATTATTTTATCTTTTAATGTGGAATTTTTCAACACAAATTCAAATATAATCAGGTCTCAATATGATTTCAAACACCAAACAAGAAAAAAGATATTTTAATATGAACTTGGGTTGCATGGACGATATTAAATGGTCACACCTTAATAGTCATCTCTAAATTAAATTACAATGGATGCTCCATGAGAAAGTGAAGCTTCTAGTTCCTTTTATGGCACTTATGTTTTGGTTCTTATTAAATTGAAAATAATTTCTTCAAAGTCTAATTTCTCAATGTAATTCTTTTACTAGTACAGTGAAAACCATTTCAACATCTTTGATTAAACAGTTGTGGCAGTGTGGCTAGTTCCTAGGGAAAAGGCATAAAATGATATCAAATAACTGAATTATTATTTACACATCTTTTTTTCGTGGGAGTGCTATAATTCTTGAACTATCTTTAAGTAAAATTAATACTTAAACTAGACAGTAAAAATATTGACATAGAATATTGTGCACGCGTGCTACATGTACTAGGGATGTGCATAAGTCTGTTCGGTTCAATTTTATATATTATCGGTTTAATTTTCGATTTTAAAATAGGCTAAATCAACAACAAATTAATAAGATATTTTTTGTCAGTTTTTGGTTTATCGATTTTTGATCGTTAACGATTCGGTTTTTGATTTACCCAATAAAAAATGCTCATAAAATAAATATATGACTTCTCACTTCTCTAATAATTTGGCGCGATATAGTGAACAAACAAATCAGTTATAAGCTTGTAAATGCTTTGATATATTAAAACAAGAAAGATAACGAGAAATTACATCAGTAATAACAGATGTAGTATGAATGCTACTATTACATATTACAACCAAAACATAATATAGAATTTCTGATGTTAACCAAATTACAAACGTTTACCAACTTGCAAAAGGTACAATTACAAAGACAATCTTGAACAATTCTTAATTCTTATTTTAATCTTTAGATTTGAGTATAGACTAAAGCGGCCTAGTGTGAAGTAAAAGTACTGTGAATACTGTAGCATACTGATATAATGTCTCGTTATGTTAAATTATTACTAATATTTAATATTTATGAAAGGTAAAGTAGTATATTACTGGCGTCTTAATGGGTTATTAATTTACCCAATAACCCAATACTAAAAATTGATACTTAATCGGTAACCCGATAATTTTTATATAAAACCATTAAAAATCAGTTAACCCAACAACCCTATAATATGTTTTTCGATTCGATTTATTGGTCGATTCTATTTTTACACACATCTACATGTAACTGATAATTTGACTAGAAATTTAAGTAGAAAAAAGATAAAAATATCTCTTTACTATTTGAAAAGAATCATTTACTTGTCATGACCCAATTTCTTAGGTCATGATGACACCTTCTATAACCCACCAGTAGGTAAGCCAACCCGTCAATCCGGAACTTCAAGTAATGGGTTTGAGGGAAGAAACTAAACAAGAGTAACGAATTATAAAGATAAGCAGAAAGAATAAGCGAATTTAAACCAAAACATGATATAAATAACTAAAGATCCCTCTCAAAACCTGAAAGTCACAAGTACAGACCTGCTACAAAGTAAAAGACGAGTACAAGTCTCGAAAGTAGAACGAAAATATATATAACAACTAGCTAGTCTTAAAAGGCAAAAAACGGGTCATCCATACTGAAGGAGACAAGAATGATCCAAAAACGTCAAGTACTCACCCTAGTCTCCGAAGCTGACTGCAACAGGCTCGATCTATCCACGGTGATAGCTGGTGCTCAGTCCTGCATCATGAAAGTAGATGCAGAGTATAGTATGAGTACCAAGACAACAGGTACCCAGTAGGCATCATAGGTCGATTGAGTAGAAAAGGTAAAAAACAATATGAAAAAGAGGAATAGCCTAAATAAGTGTCAACATAAGCATCAAAAGGGGGAAGAGTACTACTTATGAGAACTACAGCTAACTATACCCAACTCGGCCCCCATAAGCCCAGCAGGGACACTCGTGCACAAGTTAAATAAAAACCCGGACGAACCCCCATAAACTCGCTGAGTACACAGAATAACTACAACTACCAAGGCTAGAAACCAAGAATCTGCGATGTTAGGAACCGAAGTACTATATCATTTCCAAACTAAGAATCTCCAAGATTCAATCGATCTAGGGGTGACTTAGGGGTCGAGGTCGGGACTGGGACCTAGATGCTTACCCGAATGTTCAAAGTGGCCAAGGTCGGGACTAGGTATCTAGATGCTTGCCATAATACATAAGTGTGGTCGAAGCCGGGACTGGGTACCCGAATGCTCACCGTAAATCGATATGATCGAGGCCGAGACTGGGTACCTGGATGCTCGTCATACTAGCAAGCCGATAGAGGCTGGGGATGAGTACCTGAATACTCCCCAATAATTCAGAATGGAGGCTGATACTTGGTACCCGGATGCTCATAGATAATTTATCCCATGATGCCAAACATTCTACTTTCTAACTAGAATACAACAGTACCAAATTTTCCCTCCAAATCAGTCAATCGATATGCCGTCAAAACTGGGACCGGATCCAAAGTCAACGATCACGAAATCTAGTATTGTTGACGCTTCACGAAAGTCACAATTATATCAATTTATGGATGAGGATATTTTTAAGAGCAAGAGTAACGCCTAATTAAGGTCAAACTACCAGGCACTAACCCGCTACACCATTCTATAAGGATCTAAGTCCATCAGAACGACGTCGGGACATCTAAAGCAAGTTTACATCCTATACTAAGGACAACATACCCCACAGTATCAACAATATGTTCATTCAACTCTCCTTATAATACTAACAAATAACGACAAGATACACATGCTTCTAAATATTCGAAAAACCTGATAACAAGCCTAAAACATGATTTCTAACACCTAAAATATACAGTCAAACTATCCAACCCAAATTTCAACTATTTCAACATGCTTTCACACATTCCAGCTCAATCTAAAGAAAGGTAAAACTGTAGCCTACCTATAGGCTAAACATGCGGGCTCTAAATTACTATGAAGGAGCTTTTCCCTTTCGAAATATCTCAGAATACTGCCACGCTATCAAAAATAAACCACGACGTTAATACGGTCGTTTAGACACTAATTTCATAATTTTTGGAGACGGACCAATTTTGGAGTCTAAAACGGAAAATATGGGAACCGTATATGAAATTTTGGATTTGACCCCCAAAATAGGTTCTAAACATCACCCCCAAGCTCACAAATCAGATTTATAACACAATTTGGGATGGAAAAATAACGCAAGATGATCAAACAATCAATTCCCACATTTTCAACTAAGAAAACAAACAAGGCAGCCTTTTTACGCGTCGATTTCTCAAAAACAAAAATCTCTCAATCAAAACAAATTATACCATGACGTTTCTTGTGAAAAACCCCACAATCTAGCCTCAAGAATCACTCAAAATGGAGTTATATTGACCAAGTTACACTCTTTTAAAATTCAACAAAATTTGATTTTGAAAAATACTAAATCTGCAGCTAAAAATCAATTTATTACCTCGAAAGATGTGCCAAAAGCAGATTCTAAAACTTTCATGATGTCCTCAAAATTCCACGCAAGATAGCCGCTGGAATCAGCCAAATCGAATTTATATAAGTCAAGACATAACTTGTCAAAGTTCTTCAAAAATTTATTCCAAAAATAGACACTGCTGCGAATAAAATTATGATTTTTACCTGAATCGAATGCTCTAAATCAGTTTTCAATCTCTCCAATGCGTTCTCCATGAAAAATCTCACAAGTTTTCCTTTTGAATCACCCAATTTGGAGCTATATAACTCAAGTTATGGGGTTTTAAAGTTGGAGAAAAACCCTAAAAAAAAATTGCACCAGCTGCTGCAATTTTTCTGATTTTTGGAAAATCCAAAATCTCCGATGTGTGCTCGAAATTCGTTCGGAATCCGATAAAAATAAATTAAATATGCTACCCACTAAATTCGACGTTTCGGACACAATGGAGCATTCATAATTCTCATACGAGATTATTTTAATAGAAAGTGGATCCCATACCCAAGAGTCATTTTAAGCCATATTCCACAACGGGCTTCGATATTAGTCCCGAAGCCTCGAAAAGCGAACGAAGGGCCGATCTAGACCAAAATCGACATTCCAAAACTAACTGCACTGTCAGAATTTCCATTCGAGTGTATTTTTCAAGAATTTTGACCAAAGTCAACTATAGGCTAACTTTTGAAGTCAAAAGCGCCAAATGGCCCAAACTCGTATCGGTTGCCTCAATAGTCATTCCAACAGTGCTACCAGCCTAATTTGGTCATTCTGAAGCTGATGGATCTATCATAATTTGAATTCGAGATCTCGTTGACCCAAAACTCAAAAAGTCGCAACTAAACCAACTTAGGCCTTCAAAATACCAAAACGGACTCGGGACCTCTAAAAATTCAACCAACACTTCTTCTAGACCAAAAACCATCTCCTGAATCTAACGGAGTTGTCAGAATTCCATTCCGAGCATCGGAACTCCAAAAGTTGACCAAAGTCAACCTTGGCTTAAAGTTCCTCAAATTCTCAACTCAAGGCCTCAAATCTTCATTACAACTCCAAAACTGATTCCGTAAAGTCTCATAAGCCAATTTTGATATTTCATGGCTGCTGGAATCGACGAAATTCCGTTCCGAGACCTGTAGTTCTGATTGACCCCAAATACCACTTTCTAATACTTAAAACTTATAAAAACTCAAAATTTTCAAAGACTTAACGTTTCATAGGATTTTCTAAAAATCAACACCCAGTAACAATCAGAAACAACTCGGGGCATCTAAAGGGAGAGATAAAATGGTCATTTTACAAAAATTCCAAAAATAACCTTTAGGGTCATTACAACCTCCATTATTCTTTCGATCGACCATTGCTCCCAACATTACAAAATTGGTGCAAAAATACCTCTTCTCCATTAATGCCATCCAACATGGTAAATACTTGTCCAAGTGGCTTGATCTTTTGCTGAGATAGATGCCACTTGAATCGGTGTTTGCCATGCTGGAAGGCCTCAATAGAAAAGAGATATTTTTGCAACAATTTTATAATGTTGAGGACAATAATGGATCAAAATTATAACGAAAATGATCGTTTTCACATAGTAAAAGAATAATTTTGATCCTTTTTTATTTAGGTTATGTTGTTATATACGCCTTTTCCTTTACATATTTAATTTTTTTCACAAACGCATTGATTTGGGACAATTATGTAGAAGTATATCCAACATCTCATCAGTGACACATTTAAACCTCTTTGGGGATCCATCCTTTACCTTCTTCCAATCTTATTTTACAAGTGTGGCTAAAGTTTTATATATTGCTTTATTTTTTTTAGGTTTATTAAAAAAATTAATATTCCTTTTCCTTTTTAATCTCAGTATTTCCTACTCATTTATTCTTATTTTATCTGGCGTTTTAATATTTTTCATGCTTATTAAGAAAATAATAAATATAAGGTATAATTTATTACCTTTATTTAGTAAAAATAGATTGATTTTTTTCTTTTAAATACTTATATTCTTATTAATTTTAATAGAAGAGTTGTAAACAATTATCAATTTTATTCTTGAATTTCTAACGTAATAATTACTTTGAAATATTTTTTATGAGTTAAAGTAAATACTCCCACCGGTCCAAAATAATTGATATTTTAACCTCTAAAAATTGATAAAAATAACGAATGTTTCACGAAATGAAAGTATTTTTTTTTCTTTTTTCGAATATATCCTTGACACATTATCACGTCCCCCTGAGAAATTATGTCTACTTAAAAAGAAGGGAAATAAAATCACCATTAAGGGTAGTTTAGCCAAGAGTCATCATGATTTTTAGGAATAAGTGAATTTCTCAATCCATGCGACCAAGTCTAAAATATCAATTATTTTGAATCAAATAAAGTAATATTTAAATTTTTCTCGACTAATCTTTAACACATTTAACACGGTGTTAGACTTTATCTTCATTTAATTTTATTAATGGAACATTTATAAGCACTAATAAGTAATAATGATATTGATCCTTTTCCCACAAAACAAGATAATCCTGTTACAAATTTAGTTTTACTTCTATAGCTTTATTTTTTTAAGGGAAAAGAGGCAAAATATGTATCTCAATTTTGTGATTTACAGTGACTATTCTTTATTATAAGAGTGGTATATATATATATATATATCCTTGTTGTGTAATAAATAGTATATATTTACTCTTTTCATTAATAATCATATATTTACTTAATTTTTAAAAAATTAAATTTATTTTTTAATTTAAAAAATGTCACGTGATTTTTAAAGATTACATCACTCATTTTTAATACCCCTCCAGACCTGACCCATATGCCCCCCCCCCCCCACTTTCTTTTCTATTCAGTTTTAAAATGAGTATGAGTTAAGTCTAAATAAAAGAGGGATTGAGTTACCACTTACCAATATGGATTATGGTGCAGTGGTGAGACTATTTTATCCTTAATCAAAGGTCTCGGGCAAGCCTTGAGTATGAATTTTTTTTGTTGGGAGCGCCACCCCCAAATGGTTGCAGTGCGCGATCTGAATTTAGTCGGGGCTCCACGGACTCCGAACAACGAAGAGAAAAAAAAAGGATTGAGTTTTTTTTTGTTGTTGGATGGTCTGGAGGGGTTAAAAAACAAGTGAGATAATATTTAAAGTAATTAACATAACATTTTTTAAATTAAAAAAATAGGCTTAGATTTTTTTTTAATTCAGTTTATTAGCAAAAAGGATAAATATGCACCATTCGTTAGACGACGAGGGTGTATATACATCATTTGTTAGATGAAGACGGTACGTGAAACTTATGTTTAAATTTGAAGTAGATTTTGACCGTTAAAATTGTGTTTGGATTGTTGAAATTCGTAAAACAAATATTTTTCTTGGACAAAAAAATAAACTGCACTACAGACACACGTGACTGAAGTTTTAACTATCTTTTAGATGCATTTAAGTCACGTGTAACTGAAGTGCAAGCATACATGACAAAATTTTGTCTTAACAATTGATAACTGTGATTTATTTTTTATGATATATGAAATTTATATTTTAAATTTGAGCTTATTTTAAATAAATTAGAATATTAATTAATAGTAAAATAGATTATTGAAAATCAAAAAATATATTTTTCTTTTGAAAAGAAGGTTGGGGTTGAGATAGGGACAAAAAAAATTCAACTGCACTTTAAACACACGTGATAATATAAGTATAACGCTGTGTTGATGAAAATAACTTTGGGGTAGTTTAACTAATTGGTGTCGCAGTTAATATTTCTGCGAGACAAATATAAAAATGACAGAATAATGGGGTAGGACCTCATTTATTACTTTTACCCATAGCTGCAAAAGTCACATGCACAAACAAAAGAATAAAGCCAGTGGCTTTGGTGTCAATAAATATTTGGTTGATATGTGTGGCACCTCATTAATTCTCAAATTAATTAACTCATGAATGGTAATACGATCATGTGGAATTTAGTCCAAGAAAGAAATTATTGGGATATATGAATAAAGTTTCATATTAACCATTGCAAAAAAAGTTATAAGCTACTTATAATATGAGATTTTTGGAAAAAAATAATAGTGCGGGCATAATTCAAAACTAATAATACTGCACTATATTGCAAATATTTTAAACTACTTTTATACACTTTTCAAATATTTTAAATTATAAATTATCATGCTTTGTAATATTTTTGTAGTATTTTTAAGTGTAAGTTTTATTACAAAAGACTTAAAAAATTTATATTTAAATTTACACCAAATATATGTAATTTAATTTTCTTACGTTGAATCATCTCACATAAAATGTCACGTAAAATGGGACGGAGAGAATACCATGATTTGCCATTTTCTGGAACCTTTTACCAGGTCTACTTAAATTAATAAGTCTATGAACTCAACGACAAAATGTGGATCGAGCTACTTCTTAATGGACATTTTCAGGGTTGTTGACATTAAATATTTATGATAAGACAAAGACCACACAGCCAAAACATACCAATCCCCTTCTAGAATTATTCAATCAATAATCATGTCACATCTAATTATATAAAGAAAAGTGTTTTCAAAACCTTCAATTCGGTACAAATAATTATTAGTTTCATTTTTACACTATTAATAATCTTAAAAATATTCATTTACTTGATTAACTGAACTTAAATACAATATCAATTTTGAAACATGAGTGAAATACACTCCTAAATTCTCGCCAAGTTTAGGGGTGTTTTTAACACTTCTCTCGGCTTTTTATTTAGAGCTTCATGCTCCTACAAGATTTTGAGACCACTTACTATGTCATGTAGTAGATTGAGGGTGTATCTAAGTTTAGTTTGTCTAATGGAAGAGTGTTTTAAGCCTATCAATTATTCGAAGATAAAACAAAGAATTTGCATCAAGTTGAAAAGTGTTTTCAATAATTATCTCAATTATATATGCTCTTTGAACAAAGTGGGGACAATTTTGAGGGGCGAATTTAGGGTACATGATGTGGATTCGTGAAAACCTAATAACTTTTGTTTATATTTCGTATATATTTATATTGAAAATGAATTTAGGGTACATGATGTAGATTCGTGAAAACCTAATAACTTTTGTTTATATTTCGTATATATTTATATTGAGAATGAATTTAGGGTACATGATGTAGATTCGTGAAAACCTAATAACTTTTGTTTATATTTCGTATATATTTATATTGAGAATACATTATGTCTACATGTCTAAAAGGGTTGATGGATTTGTGGCAAAGTTGGAACCTTCTATATGTTAGCTTCCCTCCTTTGTAAAGGGTTCGATTTCTCTTAGGCACTATAATTCTTGAATACTTTTTTTTTTTTAGTTTCCATGCAAATAATTATCAGATTCACATGTTTTGATAAGCATTTGATGACAATTCAAATAGAATACTCACATACTTAATATTTCAAATATAAAATTCAATAAATTAAGATAGTTAAATGTGTTTTTCACCTTTCCCTCTAAACAAAATAATTAGTGATTTTTTTTCTAGAAATAAATATGTAAACACGTTTCTAACTCAAACACGGAAGAGAAAAGTTGGACCATTCAACTTCAATATATTCACTATATTCAACTAAATTCGCTTTGAATTAATTAAACCCATAATTTTTCCCAAAAACGTCACACCAGTCAGAATATTCTATATCTTATAAATAGTTTCTATTTCTTTTCAATTGTTAATATAGAACTTTGTTCATTCACTTATAACAATCTTCCTCTCAAACTAAATTTTACATGATTCATGATCATTTATGAACTAATTAAGAAATTAATTATGTGACATCCACATTAATTAAGTATTTAAGGTCACTAAAGTCCACTAATTTTTTTGTGTATAACTAGGTAAATATAACAAACCTGCTCGTAGACTGAAAAAGGTACTAAGTCAAATCTCCATACTTGTTTCACTGAGTTATTGAGTAAAAGGACAGTCCGGTGCACTAAAGTTTTCGCTATGCGCCGGATCCGGAGAAGGACCTGACCACAAGGGTCTATTGTACACAACCTTACCTTGCATTTCTGAGTTATTGAGTACGATATCAATTGTTGAGCTAACATAATTCAAAAATAGTATTAACATGACTTAGGATTAAATCTCTATGCTCTTCGTCGAAAAACCTCAAATAATTAAAAATATCCTTACATTATGCCTCAAAAATAGCTTTTCTTTTTCTTTTTAACTATGAGACTTTGGTCGCACCGTCAATAATTTTTTCTAAGAAATTGAAAGTTATCTCGTTTTCCTTGCTTTTGCAGAATAAGTGTTTGATTCACCTCTTCTGCCAATAAATAAATAAATAACTTTTTTAATTTGAAACTTTTTTTTTTGTTGTTGTAAGAAATTATATAGTCCTATATGGACTGTATTTGATCATTTAACTTGTTCCTAGATAGTACAAACGCTGCAGAATTTATGGAGTGTATTTGATTGTTTAACTTGTTCCTAGCTAGTACAAACACTGCAGAATTTAAACATATTAAATGACGCCTGCTACTTCAACAAGACTAACAGAATTAATGTTACGATCCAACTCACAGGATTGTGCGGGCACCTACTCTAACACTTAAGTAGGAGAACCCTTAACCCCCTAAACAGAATTAACATATGAAAATTTAATAGAATACAATAATAAGCCAAAAGAGTTATAAAATCACCTTATATTAATTTACAATTTCTAAAATTTATTACATGAACCATCTAACACCCTCAATGATAATAGTCTAAACAGGTACAAGAGCATTTACATATACAAAATATAAATAAGGCAATGACACAGCTCCTACCATAAGGAAGGAAGAGTAGAAGTTGTTGGAGGCCGATCATCTTTATCTTCACCTAAGAAACATCACTGATCCTGCAACCAGACTATGCCAAGTGGCATAGCAAGAGTAGTATCAGTATAAACAACACATACTAGTAGGCATCATTGGTCAACCCGATACCCACCGTATAATAAATAGAAAACGACAGGAAGAAACATAATCAATAAGAAAATACACTGTCGACACTATTAACTCATAACTGTCTCCTCTCACAATATTCATGTAATTTTACACTCACCTATTTCTTATTGGTCCACTGTCAACTCTGATTGCGAATCTAGGTTAACCCTTCTATAGCATAAAAAAGTTCTTCGAAACCACACTACCACTAAGTCTATCGTGCTAGCCTTACACACTCACAAGGCATATGTCAACACATTGTCCTTAACATGTTCCCGCTAATTAACAAGGCTTTACCAACCATTCTAGACTGGCTACTTCCTCACCAGAGAAAATCCAGTCACCCCACAATTACACCCTCCAGTTAGTTCTGACCCTCATTGTCACATATAACAACTGCTACCACTTGGTTGGACTCTGAGTAACCGAATTCCAACTTAACAACCCAACCTCTACTAACTCCATAGAATATCACAGACACTACACTATAGTCACACAATGTTACACAGTCTTACCCCCAGATGGTACTACTTACTCACAGTCCTCAAATCAAATCAATCATCGGACCAGTGGAATTATTTACAGTATTATCAACCCCTAAGTCTCTATACAAGTAATCACACTATTTCACAGAATGACAAATATCAACTAGTCCTCTCATGAGACTAATTACACATATTTGGTCCTCTTATGGAAATCATACCCAAACTAATAGCGTATCGGAACGTGACACCCAATTCAATTATGTATCGGAATGTGACACCAGATCTAGTAATGTGTCGAAATATGACACCCAATCCCAACAAACACAACCAATTCATAATCACAATTTCAATGAGTGGTCAGAACAATTATAATTACCAAGAACAGGTTCAGTGTATACCAATTTTGGCATATAAGAGGCATAAATACCACACACAGAAAGACTAACCACTACCTACGCTTAATTCATCAGACAGTTCTTCCTTACCCAGGTCACATCAAATTTAACAACTAAAGATACATATTTTTCTGTCCATACTCCGTGCTCGATGGCCTAAGCATTAAACCTCCCGTTAATTTTCCTTATATGAAGCAATGAGTACAGATTTAATATTACTAAAAAAGGCAAAAAGCGACGGAAACAAAAGCGACGGACAACGTCTCTACAAAAATGCAACGGATAATACGACGTTGTCCACCATTTTTATTTTTTTTTAATTAAAAGCGACGGACAGAGACGCTTAGTCCGTTGCTTATTTTGATGGACTTTTGCGCCAAAAATAAATCTTATTATTTATATATAATTGTTTTATATATTTTTATAAAAAATAATTATTTATAAAATAACGAAGGACTACGTCACTTAGTCTGTCGCTTTTTTAGTCAAAGTCTGGTCAAATATTTTTAAAAAAGCGACGAACTGAACGACGCAATCCATCGCTTCTTTTAAAATATTTGAATACAGTAGCGGGATTTCTCTCATTTCCCCAATATTTTTTCTCTCTCTATCTCTCTTCTCTCATCGATCTCCCACCTCCGATCCTGACCCCAACTACCCCAACCACCCCGACTCCTGCCAAGTTCCTCACGCTGGTGCAACCTTGCCGTCAAGCTCCCCACTCTGGCGCTGTCCTTCCACTCCGGCAGACTCTCTCTTCCTCTCGTTAAGGTTAGTTAGGGCTTTTAATTTTTTATAATTTATGATTTTTTGATTTGTTAGTTAGTTTATTTCATTTAGTTTGTTTAATTTGTGTTATTATAGTAGTTAATTTATATATTTGATTGTGAATTGTTGAATGGAGTTATAGTTTGATTTTAGGGCTTTACTTTGAATTGAGTTTTTGTGAATTAGATTATAAATTGGGTATTTTAGTTTGTTGTAGTTTATTTGTATATATTAGATTGTAAAATTAGTAAATGTAGTTATAGTTTTGATTTTAGGGCTTAAGTTATATTTGGGGTTGTTGAATTAGATTGTAAATTGGATAGCAATTTGTGATTTGTTAGTTAGTTAATTAGTTTATTCCATTTAGTTTGTTGTAGTTTATTTGTATATTGAATTGTTAGTGAATGTAATTATAGTTTTGATTTTAGGATTTAAGTTAGATTTGGGATTTTTGAATTAGATTGTAAATTGGATAGTAATTTGTGATTTGTTAGTTAGTTAATTAGTTTATTCCATTTAGTTTGTTTGTATATTGGATTGTAACTTAGGAAGTTTTGAAGTTTGAAACTTAGAGAAAAATATTGGAACTTAGAGGCTTGAATTTTAATACTTTAGAACTTATAATTAGAAAAATTTAGATACTTGAATTTTAGGATACTTAAATTTAGAACTTGAATTTCGAACTTGAATTTAGAACGTAACTTTGAACTTGAATTTTTTGTTAACTTTAGAAATGTTGTTGAATTGTATTCTTTTTTAACTAATTAAGCTAATTAGAGTTAGATATTCAAAGTCATGAAGTTGAACTTTAAGACTTTTGAAGTTAAACTTAGATATTAATTTTGAACTTTAATTTAGGTTTGTATAATTTTGAACTCTTTAGACTTTAGAACTAATCAGAATAACTTAGATACTTGAATTTAGGAAGTTTTGAAGTTTGAAACTTAGAAAAATATTGGAAATTGAATACTTGAATTATAGAATTTTAATTTAAAACTTATAAGTAGAATAACTTAGATACTGATTTTGAACTTTAGGTTTGTATAATATTTGAAATCTTTAGAATTTAGAACTAATTAGAATAACTTAGATACTTGAATATATATAGGAAGTTTTGAAGTTTGAAACTTAAAAAAATATAGAAACTTAGATACTTCAATTTTAGGACTTTAAAACTTATAATTAGAATAATTTAGATACTTGAATTTTAGGATACTTAAATTTAGAACTTGAATTTTGAACTTGAACTTAATTAGAACTTTGAACTTGATTTTTTTTGTTAACTTAACAAATCTTGTTGAATTAGTATTCCTTTTGAACTAATTAAGCTAATTAGAGTTAAATATTCAAAGTCATGATATTAAACTTTAGGACTTTTGAAGTTAAACGTAGATACTAATTTTGAACTTTAAATTAGGTTTGTATAATTTTTGAACTCTTTAGACTTTATAACTAATTTGAATAACTTAGATACTTGAATTTTAGGATATTTGAATTTAAAACATCAACTTGAATGTCATGAGCTTTGAACTTAATTATAACTTGAATTAATTAGTACATGGACTTAATTATAATTTGAATTTAAGTAGAACTTGAATTAATTAGAACTTGAACTTAATTATAACTTGAATTAATTAGAACTTGAACTTAATTATAACTTGAATTAATTAGAACTTGAACTTAATTATAACTTGAATTAATTAGAACTTGAAATTAATTATAACTTGAACTTAATTATAACTTGAATTAATTATAACTTGAACTTAATTATAACTTGAATTAATTAATTATAACTTGAATTAATGACACTTGTAGTGTTGATGAATTATAGTCTTTATGAACTAATTAAAATTGAATATATACAATTTGTAGACGGATCATCATTTGTGGATGTATAATATGCATTATGAAGTTGGTGGTGATTTGAAACCTGAATTTATTGACGGTGTAAGAAGTTTTATCGATCATGCAATGACACTTGATATTTTTAAGAGAAATGGATTGGTTAGGTGTCCTTGTCGTGAATGTAGGTGCTTAAATTTTTTTAATCCAGATATAGTTATGGTTCATTTGTATGGTAATGGATTTAAGCCTAGATATTTTGTATGGATTGATCGTGGAGAAATAGATGGATTGAATAATATATTTTATAATTTGCTGCCCATGGATTAATATAATATCCTTGCACCACATGGTCAAATTAGGGTTGAACATGATAGGGTTCTACATGATAGAGTTCAACATGATGGAGTTCATGAAATGGTCAATGATGCTTTTGGGGTTCAAGATGGGATGGAACCCGAACAATATTTTGATGAAACTCCTAATGAAGAAGAAAGACGTTTCTATCAACAATTAGAAGAGGCTATTCGTCCAATATATGAAGGGAGTCCGCATTCTACTTTGTCAGTTTCATACAGATGTCTGGTGATGGTGATAGATTTCAGGATCATCTTGGGATGACCCAGACTAGTTTGAGTAGGAAAAAGAAGTCTAGGAGATCTATAGAAGCTGATGATATACCAGGATTTGTTTTATCTACGCCAGAGCATGTAGAGAAGCGCAACACGGATATACACATATATGTTGTTCCATTTGGGACAACAAATCCCTTAGATTTTTACCCTCATTATCGGAGACCAGCGGGTGCTTCTTCTTCGTCGCAGTCCTTGCCTCCACGTCGCTACACCGTCCTACCTACATAGGCTTATCATCGAAGACGATCGTTAACAGCCAATAAGATATCCTCTACGACTCTATTTCCTTTTCCATCTCCCTCAAATTTGGCATCTCCTCACTTATCTGTCGTGGGACTTAGAGATACGAGTACTGAGTCAGATGCTATGGCTGCTATTCCTCCATTGACTCAGCATTATGTACCTCTTGGTGTATCACATTCACCTCCACCTCCTCCGGATGCTACATCCGATGAGCCGCTTGAGCTAGCACCTGGGCAGAGGGATAAACTCGAGAGAGTCATGATTGGGCCCAATGGATCATCGTAAATTTCTTTATTTTATTTATTAATTTACTGTTGATTTATAATACTTGAACTAACATGTTTATCTTGCAGGTGGCATCTTTTTAAACCAGCTGTTAGGGCTCTACAAGAGAGTATTTGGAGGCACTATAGCCCTATCACTCTTGGAGAGTGATTCCAAATAAGATACAACAAGCCATGTTTAATGAATTTAAGGTATATATATGTTTGCTTATATATGTTTTAGTTAATTAGCTCATCTATTTTTTAGTATACTTTATTAATTATCTAACATTACTAATTTTTTTCAGACTTCGTGTAATTAGCAGCTGAAGTAGATATGGTCATTGTGATCACATTTCAGAGGAAAGTGAGCGCTAGACTGTCTAGCTGGCTTAAGGCAGTTCAGAATTTCATGACACCTCCTAGTTGGATGTTACCACATGTTTTTGAGAAGTTGTGTCGTTATTGGGAGACCGATGAATTCAAGGCTACGTTCGAGAAAGCAAAAAAAGTTAGAGGCAGTTTAAAGGGTGGCTCGTTGCACACTGAAGATGCAAATAGTGTTGGGACGATTACAAGGGAGACGATAAGTTTTTTTAAATTTGAAATTTTAATTCATATAAATTTAGTTCCTTAAATATTATTTGATTAATATCATCTAAAATTGTGTTCTTAATTATAAAGAAAGAAATTAGGGCGCTGTCACGATCCAAGCCTAGGGCCTAGATGTGACATGGCGAATGAGAAACCCGAAAGTACCTCAATCAAGCCTCTTCGCATTCTTTTAGCCTTTCATAGGTAATGATGATAAATAAACAAGCGAAAATCATAATAGTAAATCTTCAACTTATATATGTCCAACAATACCTCTAACTATTAGATTTAATGGGGCTAAGACAAGTCCCTAGCTCACCCTCAATCATAATCGAAGAAATGTCATAGTAAAATATCTTAACATATCATAAGCTAGAAAAATAAAGGAGTATTGTTCCCGGAACATGGGAACTCACCAAAAGTAGTCTTCAATGGAATATCAACTAGCTACGTGGAGGAGAACGAGGAGGAGCACTGATCTCTACATGGTGATATCATGTAGGCAAAAGAGTATGCGTTAGTACTTTGAATGTACTAAGTATGTAAGGATGCATGAACATTGAGGAAACATTAAAAGTTTATGTAATATGGAACATAATTTAATGTATGCATAATAAATCATATATATATCCTTTAAAACATTCATTTTGTGGGAAATTAACCATAACCGACATTTAAGACCATGCGAGCTATTACATGGAATCCAACATAACCCCCTACGTTGGCCGGGGAGACTACTTGCCGGGTAGAACTCCGTCAACTTCATTCATTTCTTTAACTTTAACTTTAAGGGCTATTTATGGATCCATTAGCCTAAGCCTACAAGGGCTCCTATGTTGGCACATAGTTAATGAGATAAGGGGTTGCTACTAGGATTCCCTTACCGAATCCCACCTCAATGCCTCATTCGGTGCTAAGTCAATCCCACGGAATAGTTTAATACTTCAAAATATTCATAGCATATAACTTGAGAATTCAAACATCATATTCGATAGAATAGCTCATTAAAATATTTGATAATTCAAATATGCAAGAATTGTCCTTATTGCATAAAGAATCCATGATTCATATCATTTCATCATTCTTTCATTTCATAAGACTCCCTTTTTTATCATAGATATTGCTTTCATAAATATTTATTTGGAGTCAAAACTTTCAAGTCAAACTTTATTAAAAACATAGTAAAACTAGGTGGGTTCAAATCACTTCAACTTGCAAATATGTATGTAAATAAATATATATAAATACTTTGAAATCCATTAATTAAAAATCATGCTTTAAACAACCCACCATGAATTTCAAGAACCTTTAAAAATATAAATAAATAAATTACTTGCAATCCATGAATTCATACATATAAAATTATGTTGTATCAAAATAGACCAATAATCATTAGTTTAACCATGATTCATACTATTAAGTAAAAATAAAAATTACCATAATAAAAATATTACTTGAAATCAAGAGACTTAATTGAAAGAGTTTTTGGACTATATGGATGGAAGAATTCATGGATAAACACCACATAACTTAGAGTAAAGCTTAAAGAAAATAAATATAATTTATCATATAATCAAAATAATTTAGACATGAGAGTGGAAGGAATACTCTCATTGAAGCCTTTCATAAATATTTATTTGGAGTCAAAGCTTTCAAGTCAAACTTTATTAAAAACATAGTAAAACTAGGTGGGTTCAAATCACTTCAACTTGCAAATATGTATGTAAATAAATATATATAAATACTTTGAAATCCATTAATTAAAAATCATGCTTTAAACAACCCACCATGAATTTCAAGAACCTTTAAAAATATAAATAAATAAATTACTTGCAATCCATCAATTCATACATATAAAATTAGGTTGTATCAAAATAGACCAATAATCATTAGTTTAACCATGATTCATACTATTAAGTAAAAATAAAAATTACCATAACAAAAATATTACTTGAAATCAAGAGACTTAATTGAAAGAGTTTTTGGACTATATGGATGGAAGAATTCATGGATAAACACCACATAACTTAGAGTAAAGCTTAAAGAAAATAAATATAATTTATCATATAATCAAAATAATTTAGACATGAGAGTGGAAGGAATACTCTCATTGAAGCCTTACATACCTGGAGACCGAAGATTTAGTTGGTACCGAAAGACTTAATGAACACTCTTGAGTCCTAGCTTCTCTCCTCGCCGGAACGTTTTGTGTACTACCCGGAGTATATGAATCACCGGAATAGTATTTCTTTACTACTAAGAACTAAAACTATATTTGAGAATGTGTAAAGAAGTGTATAGAGAGAAGATTTGCTTGAGAAAGCTTGATGAATAAAATGAAGAAATAAGGTGGGTATTTATAGGTGGGAAAGAGGACCTAACAATAAATAAAATAATTATAAAGAAAAATTTGAAAATTTAGTGGAATATATTGATGTCATGGATGATGTTAAATGGAGGACAATTTATGTCATGAGTGATGTCAAATGTATCTAGATCTTTCTATGGTGGGTGAAATGAGTTATCTTTGACAGAATACTCTTTTTGGGAGCTGCGTTTGAATAAGATAAATTCCTTATTAGGATTTGGTGCATTCATAAGAATTGTAGATATGGAAGTCTAGTTTCATATCGTTCAAGAATCAACCAATTTGGATAAACCTACAGTGAGATATGATTTTTCTTCTATAAACACTCATTTCCGTCACAGCATCCTACCTTACAAAAATTAATTTATTTGACCTACTTAACCTCCGAATCGTAAAATATGGTCTTCATAAAAGTTGTAGGTAATGATCTTGTGGTTACTCAGAAATTTGTACCACTCAATTTGGATATTCCTATGAAAAGTTATGCCCAAAATACAGAGGTTGTATCATGTTTAGGCGAAAATTGAAACATCGTATACAACGTTTTTAGGGGATGTTACAGGCGCCCTCCCCTTCGTTGTGAGGTATTCAAGAAGACTCATATCAAGAAGAAGATCAATGAGTCATATCCAGATGAGTAGGTGGAGGAAAGGGCCTCACAAAGTTATGTAAGTTATTTAAAATAAATAGTGCATATATATGGATTAAAATTTTATGATGATAACTTTTATTTTTAAATGTGGGATATATACCAGCGGTGCATTGAGATGAGAGATTCGGTGCAGCTCACGCCAAAAGAGTTCACTATAATTTGAACTGAAAAAGTGGTAGAGGGACTCATAAGGAAGGATCTACGGGATAGGCTCTCAAAACGACGTTCGACGACTTCAATCAGGTTTATAAGGTATTGGGTCATCACGCTAAGCTGAGGCACTTAATAGTGTTCAGATAGCTGAGATGTCGAGGAAATCTCAAACTTTACACGTGTATTAACAGTGTCTGAGGAGAGAAGACTTGCTGAACAAAAAAGAACGGATCAAACCGTCGAGCAAATCAAAGAACTAGGGCTCAACCTCGCTCTTAGGTCGTCCTGTTCTTCAAGAGCGTCCACTTCTGGGGATGATTCACAGAGGATGAAGAATACATAGCCTCCACTCCTCCTTAGCTACATTACTCCCATCATTTTTTGAATGTTTTTGTTAAGTTTGGATACTTGACTAACTTTGGAAGACTTTTACAAGTGTTTACTCTTTTAGTTTTACATTTTTGAATTTTTTTAAGTTGTGGAAGATATATTGAATTGATTGTGTTGTTTTAGCTTATTGTTGTTTGTGTTGTTGGGGCTGTTATTGATTTGAATTGATTGAGCAGGTTGGACAACAGAAATTGCAAGGTTCTACTGTCAAAAAAAATGCAAAAAAAGCAACAGGCAGGGCCCTATTGTCTGTCTCTTTTTCTATATTTTTTTTAAAAAAAATCTAGAAATTGTGACGAATAGGGTCGCCCAGTCAGTCACTTTGTTCTTCATAATTAAGAACAATGAAGAACAAAGCGACAGACATAGCAACACTGTCTATCGCTTTTCTAAAAAATTTAATTTTTAAAATTACGATGGACTCTATCGTTATGTTCATCATGATGAAGACGCCGTCCGTCGCAATTTTGAAAATTATTTTTTTAAAAAAAAATACAAAAGCGACGGACTGCATCGCTTCTTGGAAAGCGTCGAAGCGAAAAGCGACGAAAGTGATTGCGTCGCTTTTTCATCAATTTTGACTAAAAAAGAGATGCAGTCCATCGCTTTTTGATTAATTTTTAGTAGTGTAAGCTACTCAAATAAGAAAATCTAACATACCTAGGCGCCAAGCAGTTGTGGAGGAGTATTGTGGCTCCAATCCTAGCTTTCAGACAACAGAATGGTGAAATTAGGCATGAATTTCTGTCAGTTGAGATATTTCCCATGCTGAAATCTCCTTCCCAAGCCAAGAGCAGTAACCCTCGCCTCTTTTTGGCACTTAAGTAAAAGAGGGGGAAAATAGAATCCGGGATTTTAAGTCTTGTCCCAAACATCCCGCCCTAGTGGCTAGAATCCCGCTAGAGCGGTGCCACTGTGGTGGAATCTGTCTTGCTCTGGCGGAATGTAGGGCCTAGTTTGCTCAATTTTTCTATGAATTTCCTTTTCCTAATTAACGACGGTTCGGATCATCACAATAGATACTAATTAATCCACGTTCGTCCCTGAACGATAAAAGGGAAACGAGTTGATCGGAGTATATTTGAAACAAACAGTTAGCTTGTCATAACGTAATGAAGGTCCAAGTCACAGGTTTCGGGTTAAGGTTGGATCTTGAGTCTTGTGCCATACTCTGAGAGGGTACCCTAGGCGTAGCTGACACTTAGAAACCATCTCTGGCCTCCGAGAGAACCACTTGGTCTCATCAATCATTCGTTCATCAGAGGAAGACTTAATAAGAATACTTATGTGGGTTCGCCATCATCAACATCAAATGAAAGAAATAATCTTTAGAAGAAGTAGTTTCAAAGAAGAACTACTCCAATTACATCATCAAACTCTGTCTATGAAGCCTCTAACACTATCAAACGGTGCCAATGACATGTCCATGGCTACCTCAAAAGAAACATAATACTCAAAATAACAAAAGGATAAATAGTTCCTCCGAATACAAAAAGGACTCACCAAATAGCTAAAAAGTAATGATTTTCAACGATGCGTCTGTTGAGGATCTCTAACACCTGTATCTGCATCATAAAATGATGCAGGACGAATGACGTCAGTACATGAAATGTACGAGTATGTAAAATGACAGGAAAGTAAGGAGAAAATCTCTCAGGAAGACTCGATTCAGAACTCAACATCAATATGTAATGCAAGTTTAATAATAATAATAATAATAATAATAATAATAATAATAATAATAATAATAATAATAAGCAATGTTAACTTAGTTGAGAGTTTCTCTAACCGACAAGCATCACTTATGAGCTAGTGATGATACAACGAAGAGATGTCGTTGCCATATCCATCCAATACCTTGTCAGGGTAAAGGACATCACCATCTTGGATCCAATTATCAAAGTCCTTTTTTGGGACTTAAGAGGTATAGCCTCCATCCTACGCTAACTACTTAGTTCTGGGGTTTGAGTCAATTAAACTCTTACTCAACTCGGTGCTCAATACTACTCTCAAAATATGTGCTCATATTAACATCATCATCTAGTCTTATTGGAACAAACAACCAACTCATCTTATTACCTCTTCATCAATCATTACACTTCAAAACATTATTTACATCTCATCAAAACATCTTGCTCAAAACATCATTTACTCAAATTTATTTAAACTCAGTTCTTTTTCTCTTTCAAAACTAAATAAAATACATATATAGTATTAATTCAAATCATTATTTTTGTCAATAAGTATTAAAATCTAACATCTTTACTCAAAACACGTGTAAAAATATTCATGAACATCAAATCAATTAGGGTTTATGGGAAAGTAGACACGAACAATAATTCCAAAAATATGAGAGATAAAAATAATAATAATCTCAATGCATAAATATATCTAACTCAATAGAAGAAGAATTAGCTCATTTAGAAATCAAGAATTAGGGTAAAACTCAACTATAACTCAATTACGAAGAATTTAATTATTGGGCGCATTGACGAACTCAATCCAATGCTATGAATAGCCTTACATACCTGGAATTCGAAGTTTTACTCCGAATTGAAGAACTCAGTGACCACTCTTGAACTCCTAGCCTTTTCTTCCCGCCGTAGCGTTTTATGTACTACCCAGAGTATAAGAATCACCAAAATAGTATTTCTACACTACTAAAAATTAAAATTATATTTGAGAATGAGTAAAGAAGTGTATAGAGAGAAGAGTTGCTTGAAAAAGCTTGATGAATAAAATGAGGAAATAAGGTGGGTATTTATAGGTGTGGAGGAGGGACCTAACAATAAATAAAAAAATTACAAAGGATGATCTTGAAAATTCAATGGAGGATTGTGATCTCATGGATAATGTCAAATGGAGAACTATTAATGTCATGGGTGATATCAAATGGATCTAGATCTTTCCATAGTTGGTGAGATGAACCTTCTTTTAACGAAATACCCTTTTTCGGATCTTCGTTTAAATAAGATAACTTTCTAATTAGGATTTGGTGCCATATAAATTGTAGATCTAGAAGTATACTTTCATGTCGTTCAAGAATCAACCGATTTGGAGCATCCTACCGTGAGATATGATTTTTCTTCTATAAACACTCCATTTCGTCACAACACCATGTCATGCAAAAATTAATTTATTTGACCTACGTATTCTCCGAATCTTAAGAGATGGTCTCATGAAAGTTGTAGGTAATGCCGTTGGGGTTATTCAAAAATTTGAATTACCTAATTTGGAGTATTATATGAAAAGTTATGCCCAAAATATAGAAGCATTATCATTTTCGTCGAGAATTGAATCACCACATACAACGTTTTAGGGGGTGTTACATTTTGATTTTTTGGTTAGGGTCGAGATCGGGTTTTGATCTAGGATCAAGGCTTAGGTCTTGGGTCTTGGGTTAAGGTTAGGATCGAATCTCAAATCTCGAATTAGACTAGTTTTGAGGTCTCAAGTAAGGGTTGGGTCTCGGGGCTCAAGTCTTCAAATCGGACCAAAATGCAAACTGACCTTCATAGGTTGGTTTCTTTAATAAAAAAATTACAAAAATCAACCTCATGAGGTCTTTTTCAAACAAACTTATTATTCATTTACGATATACCCACCTTCGAAGGTCAATTTTTGATTTGATTTATTTTGATATTTTAATGCAAAAATCGATCTTTATTAAAAGAATATAAAATTGATCTTCTATGGTCAATTGTCTAGGTCAGTTGGAATTTTTTAGTAGTGATGGATCGCGGTTGGGTTTCGATTATAGGTTTACATTTGAGGTTTTGGTCGAATCTCGAGTCTGATATCCTGAGTGTTGGGTCAAGCCTCGGTTCCTGGGTCAAGGCTCGATTTTGGGGATTGGGTCAAGACCGGATGGGCAATTAAAAAAATTGGACTAAATTAGATGGGCCATGACTTTAATCTATTTCAATCTAACTAGTTTAGAGGTTAATTTTAATCCAATCCATTTATTAATTTAGTTTAGGGAAACTTACATAAATATACAATATTAAGAAAATATTTACCATCTATAGCAATAAAAAAAATATTTTACTGAATATTTACAATACATTTATAATACAGTTTTAATACATATTGCAGAGAACTATTTATTAAACATATATAATACAAGTTTTATAGATGGATAATATATTTATCACATACTTTAATAGGCTTATAATACATTATGTTAGTTTCTTACTACACAAACATAATATATATTTTAAAACACTTATAATACATTTATATTGTATGCATAATTCACTTTTAATACAAGTGTAGATTTATCATAGTATTGCTATATATTGCTATAAATGGTAATAAATAAAAAATATCGCTAAAATCAGTAATTAATTTTTAAAAAGCACTTAATCAAGTAATTTTTCCTTTAGTTTATTTTAACTTATTCAATATAAGTCCAATCCTTTGATTTAACATCTCTAATCTGGACCATCCCACTATGTACAACCCTTGATAGTAGATCGATTTTTTTCAAACATACAATTTTTTTAACCCAATTAAAAAGTTTCCTTGAGAAGATATTGTCTGAAATTGTGTTCGTGTACCAATAATGTAATGTATCAACACCGCCTCAACTAACAACTAGTAATAGCATAATTGGCCAAGCTTTCATTGTCTTATTTTAATTTGAAAAGTACTCTCTTTAGAAGTATTTTTTCGAAAAAATATTTTTAAAGAGTAACACTCCATTTTCGACTAATTAATTTAGAAAATACTTTTGTTAATATTTTCTTTTCATACTTGATTTGATATGTTTTACTTAAACCGAGGATCTATCAAAAATATTTTCTCTATTTTCTCAAGATAATGGTATGGTTGTGTACACAATACCCTCTCCATACCCTACTTGTGATATTACACTGGATATATTTTTATTTTTGTCAATATTAGAAAGATAATTTGCGCTTAATCAAATTTTCAAAAAGTGCTTCCGGTTAGAATTTATTTTATTGTTTCTACTTCTAAAAAATAGCTACGGCTTCTATTAAAAACATTGATATATTTTAGAAAGTTATAACACCTTAACTCTCTAAAATAAGTGCTTTTAATTATAATTTTTTTTTAAAAAAAATTTCTTAACTTCTTATAAGCTTTGACAAAACTGTGTCTAGTCGTCTTTCCTTTTCTTTTTTTTTAAATTTATCTTAAGTCAAGTCTTACCTAAATTTGTATTGTATATTTAAAGCATTTATATGTATGTTGAGATAATTTCTGGCTATGTTCATTCTCTTTTGACTCGTTCGACCGTTAATAGTTTAGACAAAAAAAATAGTTACACCATCTAACTTCATTTTGTACTATTCATATTTAAAAAGCTAGATAGAAAGAGTTAGATCCCGTTTTGATTGACTTATAAGTTATTTATAAGTTGTTTTTAACTTTTTTAAGTGTTTGACTGACAACTTAAAGTCATTTTGTATTTAAAATAAACCCCAATAAATAATTAGTTAGTTTGGATGGACTTATTTTAAGTAGCTTATAAGTTGAAAACAGCTTATAAGTCAAAAAAAAGTTGGGCTGCACCAACTTATTTTTTTTAACTTGTAAGCAATTTTCAACTTATAAACTATTTAAAATAAATTCATCCAAACAGGCTCACACCCTTTTAATTAACAAAACAAAATAAGCCAAATTAAAAAAAAGAAGAAAAGAAAGGAATGAAAGAAGGTTGATATCACTAATGTTTTTCCGATTTTTCACCTGGTGTCCGAAGTCCGTGAAGCCTTGATTAAATTTGGATCGCGCACTGCAAGGCTCTTTCGAAAGTGGCCTCCCAACAATATTTTCTCCATACCCAGGGCTTGAATTCGAGACTTCTAATTAAGAGTGAAGTAGTCTCAATACTGCACCACAACCCATGTAAGTGATTGGTACGAGTTATCATTAAAGGTGTTCACGGGTCAATTTGGGTTGGTTATTGGTCAAAATCAAAATCAAAATCAAACCAATTTAATCGGTTTTAAAATTATCAAAACCAAACCAAATAAAATATACAACCATTGATTTGGTTGTTATTAGTTTCGATTTGATTTGGTTCGATTATTCGGTTATTAACCATATACAAAAATAAAAGAAATGATTCATTCAAAAGAGGAAAAAGAGAATACGTCAATCAAATTTTTTTTGTCTTCGTACCATTTTGGATCTTATAATTCTTATACCAAAATTTTAATTATGTCTAACTTTCTGCTTATATTGTTGGTTAATCCAATGTACTAAACAACATAAATGCATAAGCTAATGATAGAGTTGTACAAATAAAAGACGCATCATACCTTACTATTTTGAATTAGTGTGCTGCATTTTTTCGCGTTAAATAGTGTTCATAAAAAAATATATATTATATATATAATTTGTCATTTCAATTTGGTTATTTCTTTGCTGCTTTGAACAAAATCAAAATCAAACCAAATATTATCGATTTTTAAATTGTTAAACTAAACCAAAGCCAATCAAATAAAAAATCGATTTGATAAATTTGATTTAATTTAATTTTTTGATTTGAATCGATTTTTACCCAAATTGTGAACCCGTTGTTATCATGACATATGATGGATAAGCTACATCATCAGAAAAGCCTCATTTTATAATTACATCCTTTTAGATTTCTAATGAAAAAAAGATATGATTTGGTCATGAGTATTTTTATTAATCACATCATCTAAAAGTTTAATTTAACTGTGAAAGATATTATGTACTATATACTTTTATTTATTTGTTTTTGGCTTATTCCTAGCCTTCTAGAAGATACACCCTTAAACATTCTAATCAGATTTTTTTTCCAACCCAAAACAAGAAAATATTTTTGCTCAGATATAAATCCAACCCAATAAATACTTATTTGTACTGAATATTTATGAATGTAAGTTGTGCCTTCTTATTCACAAATTTATCTTTTAATATGATTAGGTGATATATATTCTTATTTTTATTCTAGTTAAATAATTCATTGAATATAGACACCCGATATGAATAAGTATTTACCGAACAATTATGCTATCTCCTAATTTTAATAAATTAAAGTGGATTGCCAATTCACACTCATTATACAGTTGCCTATAATGGGGTTTTAAGTAAATTCACTACATAAAAAACTGTTCAGATTATAAAATAAATTTCTAATGCTTATTGGTTTCATGTTTTCCTTCTTTTTTTTCCTAAAAAAGAAGAATGGAGATAGAATAAATTGAGAGGAGATTAAAGCCTGTTTGGCATTGCTGTTGGAAAGCCAAAAATATTTTTCTTAAGGAATTGTTGTTTTGAAAAATTAAGATGTTTGGTCAATTAGTAAAATTATTTATAAATGGAAGCAGAAGCAGTTTATCGAACAATTATGCTATCCCCTAATTTTAATAAATTAAAGTGGATTACCAATTCACACTCATTGTACAGTTGCCTATAACGGGGTTTTAAGTAAATTCACTAAATAAAAATTGTTCAGATTATAAAATATATTTCTAATGATTATTGGTTTCATGTTTTCCTTTTTTTTTCCTAAAAAAGAAAAATGGAGATAGAATAAATTGAGAGGAGATTAAAGCCTGTTTGGCATTGTTGTTGGAAAGCCAAAAATACTTTTCTTAAGGAATTATTGTTTTGAAAAATTAAGGTAACGGTCAATTAATAAAATTATTTTTAAATGGAAGCAGAAACAGTTTTTCTGTTGTTGGCAAGAAGCTAAAAAATTATGCTTCTTAAAAAAAAGCAGGGGCAATAACAGAAAATTATTTTTTTCAAGATCAAAATAACTCTGCCATATATACATATTTATTAATATATCTCTTATATTTATTTATTTTTGTGGTGATTTTTTTGTATGTACTAATTTAATTTGTGGAATAATTTTTAAATTTATTTTGCTTAATATTTTTAATTATTTTTAAACCATCATGTTATATTACATCAATATTTAATTTACATTTTATTTATCTAAAATAAGATTGATTAAAAATTTGAATATGTACATTTTAATTTAATAAAATAAAATTTTAATTAAATTTTTATAATAGAGATTTAAAATAATTTTTTTATAAAATAATCTTAATAGTAAAATTACATTGATAATAATCAGTTTTTGGTAATTTGACTCTTAAAAGTCTTTCTAAAAAAGATTAAAACACTTTTCAAATCAAGATTTAGTCAAATGCAAATTGTTTTTTTTCAAAGTACTTTGTTGAAAAGTTATTTTTAAAAAATATTTTTTAATAAAACCATTTTTTAGCAGAAATATCAAACGTACTTTAAAAGGCAAGGAGTCAAACTTTATCAATGGGGTAAAAAATTTATATAATCAACTAACTGAATTATTAAAATTTTTGATTTTACATTTTCTAGTTTCATATGAAAACAATTTAATATTGCGTGTGAGCAGATCAGGGCACGGCACCGTTCCAGTCAACCCTTCAAACTTTCTGTTCAAGTCTAGCCGCAATTGACTCTAAGACCAAACTCCTCAACAAGGACCAAGTCTTCACCATTTCCAATCCACAAATATATGACAAAATCGGAAATTTATATAATATTTGTAAAAATATCATATCTAAAATTTAACGTAAGATTTTTATTTCTTCCGTTTTAAAATAGGTGGTATTTTCTTTTAAAATAATTGACGTTTCATATAATCAAGAAAATATTAATAATGTTCTTTTAAATTTATCTTTATTTAAATTTTAAAAAATTACATAATAAAAAAATTATTAAAGTGCTACCTCTTTTTTCAAGGTATTTATTAAGACTAAATTAGTAAAAATACATATCTTACTTTCTAGAAATGAGTAAAGGACGTGTTCAAGCTAAAAGAACCATTTGTTTTGAAATGTAGAGAGTAATTCTTAAACCTATTGAGAATGGCAAAAGTCTAAGATGGTGGACTCTTTATAAGACTTGGACAACCTTCCTCTCTTTGAGCTAGCTTTTGGGTGTGAATTAGGCCTTAGACCTAATTTTTATGGAATCAGAGTAACACCTGCATCACCCAATGTTGGGCCCCCGAAATTAAAATTGCCCACACACATGCTAAGCATGAGGGGGGTATTGGAGAATGATAAAAGTCTCGGTTAATGAGATGAGTGAATTTCTTATAAGATTTGGGCAATCCTCCTCTCTTTGAGTGCTTTTGGGGGTGTGAGTTAGCTTAAGACCTAATTTTACAAAACTTCCTTTGCTATTTTACCAGAATTTTTCCTCGTGTCAGGCGTATTCAACGACTTATATATATTTTACAGAAGTGGAGATAGAAGCCTAGATATGAATTTGATCGAACCGACAACTTTTGTTAAAACATTATATTTATTAAATATATACATACTATATTACTAAATCTAGAACTTAGTTGTTAGAAATCAATATAATTGAAATTTGGATAATTCGGCCGGTGCCTATTTACACAGTATATATTTTCAGCAAATGAGATTCTAACTAACTCCTCTATCCAACCTACCTCCATCCATCCCATTATCGTCATCTTATATTAAACCAAAACTCTTCTATAACCTAAGAACAAGTCAAGTTATCCTTCCAAGACTTAAAATATTTTTTTAAGGCAAATGCAAGTCTTCTTTTCCATCTAAAAGCCCTATTTTTCTTTCAAATATTACAAGCTAGCCTTTTTCTTTAATTTTCTTCAACAATGGCAACCAATATTCCTCAAAAACTTCATTTTGTGTTAATTCCATTACTAGCACAAGGCCATATGATTCCCATGATAGACATGGCTAGGCTATTGGCGGAGCATGGTGTGAAGGTTAGTCTAGTAACTACACCACACAACGCGTCAAGATTCGCAACAATTATCAATCGGACAAAAGAAATCGGCCTAGATATTGAACTCATTCAAATCCCATTTCCTAGTGAAGAAGTTGGTTTACCAATTGGTTGTGAAAATCTTGATAGTGTCCCTTCACGTGACCTCATAAGAAACTTTTATACAGCACTTAATATGTTACAAAATCCATTGGAGAATTTTTTGCAAGACCAAATTACCCCTCCAAGTTGCATAATTTCAGATAAGTGTCTCTCATGGACTTCACAAACAGCGCGAAAATTCCACGTCCCAAGGCTTGTTTTCCACGGGATGTGTTGTTTTTCTTTGTTAAGTTCACATAATTTGAAGATTCATAGACCTTATTTGAATGTCAAATCGGATATAGAACCTTTCGTTGTGCCAGGACTTCCACTAAGGATTGAAATAGCGAAAAATCAACTTCCAGGGGCTTTCGTGCAATTACCAGACTTGGATGATATTCGAGGTCAGATGCAAGAAGCTGAATTAAGCGCTTATGGAGTGGTGGTTAATAGTTTTGCAGAATTGGAGCATGGATGTGCCGAGGAATATGAAAAAGCTATTAACAAAAAGGTATGGTGCATTGGACCAGTTTCACTTTGCAATAAAAATGTTATGGATATGTACCAAAGGGGGAATAAACCTTCAATTGATGATAAGCAATGTTTAAAATGGCTCGATACGATGAAAAATAAGTCCGTCCTTTATTGTTGTCTTGGTAGCCAATGCAGGCTAATCGCATCGCAGTTGATAGAAATTGGGCTAGGTTTAGAAGCATCAAAACAATCGTTTATTTGGGTAATAAAGACCGCAGATCAAAATTTTCTCGAATTGGAGAAATGGTTGAAAGACACGAAGTACGAGGAGAGAATCCAAGGGAGGGGGCTTGTGATTAAAGGTTGGGCCCCTCAAGTTCTTATATTGTCACATCCAGCCATAAAGGGATTCCTGACACATTGTGGTTGGAATTCAACAATAGAAGGGGTAAGTTGTGGTGTGCCTATGATCACATGGCCTATGTTTGCAGAACAATTCTTCAATGAGAAGTTAATTGTTGAAGTTTTGAAGATTGGAGTTGAAGTTGGAGTTAAATTTCCAGTTAGATGGGGAGAAGAAGAGAAAGTTGGAGTACTTGTTTGCAAAGAACAAGTTGCAAATGCTATAGAGGAACTAATGGATGGAGGAGAAGAAGGAGAAAAGAGAAGAATTCGATCTAAAGAACTTGGGATGGTAGCAAGAATGACCATGGAAGAAAATGGAACTTCTCGACTCAACATATTGAACCTCATCCAAGACATCTTAAACCAATCGTTAAGTGTTGATCAATTAGTTTAAAATTGAAGTTACATGTGATGATAGTATAAATTTTTTTATATTATCAACGCATTTAACGTCTTATCATACATTTAAGTTAAAATTATAGTATATCATGCACGTTTGATTTGAAGAGTTACCTATTGTTTGTTGTATTCTATAGGGAAATTGTTATATCAACTTTGTAGTTTTTATGACTTTCTGCATCCATGGACATTTTTCTTTTTCTTTTTTCATTTTTTGGGACATTTTTTTCTCAGGCCAAGAAATTAACCTAATTAGCAATATGAAGATGTATGGAACATTAATTAATACTAGTATATGTAGTTTTTAAAGAGAAAAACATCCATTACCACATTACACAGAGTGAAATATAATTTTGGGAGTCCTTAATTAGATTGAGCCAAATTTGCGCTCTTGACTTATTTAGGCTTATTGGACTTCTTAAATTGGATAATATAAGATGTCATCATATTCTTAAGATAATTCCCTAAAAGAATGAAATGTTATGCTAGAAATTAAAAAAAGAACAACTCTGAAATTCGTCATTAAATAATTCATATCTAACTGAATTTTTGAATCATCTATTGCTAATTCACCGTTAAATAGGATTAGAGATGACTTTTTGTTATTAGTATAACATAAGTTGTCCATTGTTGATTATTTTCTTCAACTACCCTTTGTCAATGTTCTTGCTAGCTAATCTGCGAGTTAGCAAGAGCCACTAAAATATTTATTTCAAACCTTAAAAACATTTATTATTATGAGAATATATAAAATTTATATAATTATTATAATAAAGGTTATTCTCTTAGGAATTTGATTGAGGTCATTGGAAATGTGAACATGAATTTTATAGTAATAAATATGTCAATATGTAGAGAGAGAATTAATTAATAAAAAAAATATTGATGATAAAATAATAAAGTCTATTGAAATTTTTTTTAGAGTGGATTATTTCTAATAATATATAATCAATCAAATTATTTTTCATTTAAAAATAGATCTAAACTATTCAAAATATATGAAATTATTTTTGTCATTCTAGATAGTGGTTAAAATTATAACAATAACGTACCTAATAAAATTCTATAACTGATAAAAATTGCGATCACTACAAATTGAAACATTTAAAAAAGCACATGGGTCAAGTTATTTCTCACTTTAAAATAGAATTAAACTATTCAAAATATGTGAAATTATTTCTGTCATGCATTATCTAGGAAATTAAGATCACAAGATGACAAGAATCTCGAAAGACTTATGTTTGATAAAGTACGGTTTTATTTTTCGTCTTGGAAATTTAGCGTTTACATGGAATTCTAGAAACAAGGAGTTTGTTGAAATTAATTTCATCGAAGAAGATGAAACAAAGATTTTAGATTTATGTTAATACTATCTGCGTCTCAAAATATATGTATTAGATATTAAAAATATGTGTTTCAAATTATTTGTTATTTAAAAAATTTAGGATACAATTAAATTAGTTTTGTTCTTAGCAGTAAATGTTTTCTAAGACTATCGGTGCCCAAGCTTCTCCTTCTTTCCAAGCCTCATAACACCATTCACGTACATTCAATCATTCATCTCAAACTTCAAGTCTTTTTTCTTCATCTCAATTTTCACACTCTCTGAAATGGTTTTCACTTCCTCTACAACTTGGTGAACCAAGTCTGGTCCAACCCACTCAAAGATAGAGAGCTCACTCGCTAGAAGACATCATAATAGGGATGAGAGAAGAGCTACAACCTCAAATGCTCCCCTCAACATTCCTCTTACCAAGTTCAAGCCTAGCTCTAAGTCCCAAGGTGCTAGTCCTAATATTATCATAGTTATACAAATCTAACCCTCGAATTCATACTCTATACTTTCAGAGGGACTTTTTACTTATAGAATACTACTCTTCCCTGCCATTTCATATAAACACTCACAATCATCACCCAAAAGTCATCAATAGCCTACTATCATCACTCTCATAGTGACAACCACACACTCAAGCTTATCACTCTAACCACCTCAACCACATCTAATAATTGTCAAGCCTACTATAACACTTCTACCTTCATTATTGCATGAGCTCTTACCCAGAGACACACTAACATACTCTTACCTATCTATTGCACATCACAAAGTCTCATCTCGCTCCTCTTCCACACCTCTATCCTTATCTAGACAAGTACAACACAACTATCACAATCAAAAAATACTCACTTCCCCTCATTTACTCTCACTCAACTCAGTCTACTATTATCAACATCGCTATTAGGACTGAAAAGGAAGAATCACTGAAAAAGTTTAGAGAAAAAAGTCATAAGCATAATTCATTCAAGAAAGTTTGATCTGAGAACATCCATAACTAATATGATCTCTCTAGTCTTTCATGACCTATCATGAGTTCATGAAACTATACATATTGTGAAACTCAAGTCATGTCTCGTGTAACATATGGTTGAAAACTCTTAGATTCATGAGACAAAATTAGGATTGCTGAATGAAATTATCAATTCTCATCCTCGAACTCATCATGGATATGCATCAACATGGGGGTGCATGGGTCTAGACCATGGGCATGGTGCTGATACACATGGCAGGAATAGAGTATCACCTCGACTGAAGTGTTAGGAATATGCGAGATGACTGAAGTGTCACTATCAAAAGCTCAAGACTTACTTTGGTTCATTATCTTATCATCTTCCCCTTAGCTCAAATGTCACTACTTTGAGCCTGTGGACTGATTCTCTATACTTAGCTATAAGCACATTTCTCCACACGATAGAGTATCACTATTCACAAGAACACTTAAACTCTCTAGTTGTACTATATTCAAAGATACCAAACTGCTACTCGGGCCTCATTCTAAGATACTTCCCTCAAGTTCCTTCTATCCTTTAGGCATCCTTCTATACTTGCTGCTCTTATTGGCGTAATATCCACTTTCTCTAACTCTTATGACCTAACCTCTTGTCTTTAGCCTGCTAACACTTAGCTTCTAGGTTAACATATTCGTAATTTAGTTGAAGGAAACTTGAACTATAACAGGAGACTCATCGTTATCTATATACAACTCCCTTCGACACAATTCTTATGGTTACTAAAACTCACATCCAACCTTCTCCAGATTAGCAGCAAAAGGATACTAACTTGTCACCCAAAACAACTCATAAAATTAAAGCCTCATACAACTCTATACTATCTCAGATTCATATCTTAAGCCTCTTCTTACCAAATAGCTTAGCCTTAATTCACTATTTACATCTGAGGATCACATACTCCCAATTCGTAACACACACCCCTCACAAGTTAATATCTTAATCTGTCGCATACTCCATGTCAATCCTACTATATCAAATCTTAAAATCATTACTATCACAATCATTCATTACTCACCTTATAGCTACTTCACTCTAGATACAAGCCTTAATCTACCACCGTTCTCACTATTTGGTTTCTACTCCTCTAAATCTATCTTTCTAACTCTACGATCATTCTAAGAATTATAGCTTACCATGCCTCAAATCACATTCCATTGGATGGTGACACTAACTATTTAGAGACATAACTTTCCTCTTCAGGGTAACATATGGAGTAAGGTTTTAGAGAAGAGAGTATGGAAATACATCTTGTTATAGCTCAACGCACGATTCATATGAATGAGGGTGCATTCTTTAAAATTGATAGACTTGAGCACACTAATCGGCTCCTCTCAAGCCTTGTGTAGTGTCTTTAACCTCTAAATACTTTATCTTAAAGTAGCTAATCAATAAGGATATGAACTTTACTGTTCCAACCACCTTGAGTATGAGCGGTAGTCGAATGGATTTGAGTAACGCACGAATCGAAAGTGAGCTTTTATAGAGTTAAAATCTTTTGCACGAACTCAGAATATGAAAGAAGTGAAACAATTCCTAATGTCCCATAGCCTCCTGATTATAAGTGTGGTGCACGACACACCCTTAAGCAAGACTCTACAAAACACGGCTTCATAGATTCCCTAGGACTCTTGAACTCTATGCTCTAATACAAAATTTGTCACACCTCAGGGGGTACCCTATGTGTGGCCGGCACTCAGAGACTATTGCTAGTCCCCAAGCGAACCACTTGGCCTGTTCACAAAATATTTAATCAACTCTCTTTTAGCGGAAGACTTAAGTCATCAAAATAATCAAATAACTACTTATAGAATAAGGCCAAAGGCCAACAATCTGTCTAATCCAATCAACAAGACTAGTACGAATGAAACTAGATAAAAGATAATCTCGAATCAATAAGTCAACAATCTAGTCTATGAAGCCTCTCTCACTATTATCTAAATGGTGTCAATGACAGGTTCATGGTTACAATCAAGTTAAGACGTCGACTTTGACAGGGACATCTGTTAGCGGCAGGAGTCTTACATCCGAGCCAAGCCCCTTCTCCAACTAGTCAAGTGGCTGAACCTTAATTCAAATGAAGAAAACTAAACTCAAATGCTAGAAAGACAAATGTGGCATCCTCCTGAAGCAGGGAAGACTCACCAATAAGCTGAATATGAATAGATCCTCAACGATGCATTTGTTGATGACCTCTAGTACTTGTCTCTGCATCCTGAACCGATGTAGGCCCAAATGAACGTTAGTACATGGAATCTACAAATATGTAATATGGCATAATGAAATATACTTAAGGTAGAATACTATCAACTCAGATAACTCAAATCAAGAAGTAAGAAGCTCGATCAAGATGTCATAAGTCTAAAGCAAGAGTAAGGTTTAGACAGAGGCCAATCAGATACAATATAATCCAATCAAATCAAATTAGAGTACTATCAAGACCTATATGAGAGTTTCTCTTATCCGACAGCAATCACTTATGAGCCAGTGATTGTACAATAAATTCATTGTTGTTGCTACAACCGTCCAATATCTTTCCAAGATAAAGGATAAATCTATCAATCTGAATCCAAAAATCGATCAAGTTCTATCTTTTCTAGACAATAAAATCGGGAAACATCCGACTTTAACGGTTTAATCCTCTCCTATATTTGGAGACGTAGTTACTGAGTTTGAGTTATTACTTACTCTTACCCAATTCGATGCTTGATATTCCTCCCATGACTCAATGCTCATAAGACAATCATTCTCAATCAGCCAATGAACAAGCCTCATATGGACTTTTATCAATTCCGGTTCTATCAAATCAATCATTTCGGATAATCTATCTTCCAATCAAACCAATCAACAAGTCTCATATTGACTTTAATCAGTTTATTATATCTATTCAATCAATCCTTTTGGATAATAAATCTTCCAATCATTCCCAAATTATTTATTTATGAGTAGTTGAGACAATCATTTATGACAACATTTAGTTGAGACCATTCAATTTAGTTCAATAATGAAGATTAAAAAGTCTATCAAGTTTCATCAAGACCATCATCATGCTCACATCCCAAATCACAATCATATATTCATCAGTTCAAGGTTCTAGACTTAATCCCTATTTAAGTTTCCTCAAGACTATCATCATGCTCACATCCAAAATCACAATCATACATTCAGCAGTTCAAGGCTCTAGACTCAATCTCTATTCAACTTTCAGCAAGACTATAATCATACTCACATTCCAAATCACAATCATACACATCCATTATTAGTCAAAATGTCATGAGGGTTTATGAAGTAAAAGTCAAAATCATTTGTTCAAGAAACAAGTTCATAAAAAAACATCAATTATGCAATATTATGTAAAAATATGTTAAGTTTAAGGAAAATTCTCAAGAAACACAATCATGGGAACTCAATTTATTCGCAAATCAACCTATCACAATCATGGGGACTCAATTCATTCACAAATCAACATACCACAATCATAGGGAACATGGAAGAACAAGGTCCATGCTTTAGTTTAGCCTTACATAACTTAAAAGTTTCACAAATCTTGATGAAAAATCTTAACTTGAAGAAGAACAATCAAGATACCCTTTCTTGAAATTCTTGAATTTGTTTTCTTGGAAACCCTATGGTTAGGATTTAAGATTTCTCTTAGCGATTCATGTATGTATGAAGAAATTTGAGTTGGAAATATTGAAATCTATGAAGAAGAACTTACCTTGATGAAGAACCTTGAAAGAGCCCCCTAACTCGATATTTTTCTTGAAAATTCTTGAGCGTTAAAGTTTAGGAGTGAATAAGAGGGTTTTTAATGAGTAAAAATTAATTTCTACATGATTAGGGACATTAAAATAACTCCCAAAGGGTTACAGTTCAAAAATACCCTTATAAAAATAAAAAGGTCTTCGCTTGGCTTAGGCAATGGTCCGCGTCCTCTTCGTGTCACGAAGCCATCACGAACTTCTGCCAGAATAGAGCGTCTCTAGTAAACTGGTCATAACGTTTTACTCCAAACTCCAAATGAGGAAACCTTGGTAACGTTGAAAAGGGACACGTAGATATTTAATTTTTTATGTCATAGGCCACCTAACTCTTAATATTCTAAGAGATATGGTCGTTTAAAGTTGAACCCTATAAGATCTTATTCAAAAAACTTAATCGGTAAATGATCTTTCAACTTGACTTAGTACTAGAGGTTTTTTATGATCATAATTCACCTCTAATACACTTCAAATACTTAGGAATTGATTCTAACTCATATATACAATTATAAAATCATTGAGTTCAAGTCTATACGCATATGAAGAATGGTTCGAGTGTTGGCAAAAAGAATTGGGGTTTTACAGCGAAGATGAAATTATTTAACTCATACATGAAAGATTAAAATTATGTATGGAGTTATTTTGGTTCATATAAGTCATAAATTTGGATAAAAATCTTGATAATTGTAGCACAAGATAAAATATAATTTGATCTTAATTTTGGGAATGGTAAAATTTCAAATTCTTGTGCTAGTACATTTAGTATATATTTAAACGGACCAAATTGAGATAATTTTTTAGGTTCTGAATTTTAATAAATAGTATCTCTAATCCATTACATGTACTTATTCTCTTAATCTTGATATAAATATTATGATATATGCATTTGATTTACTAATTTAATCAATTAAAAGGTGAGACTCTTTTAATGAATCAATAAAATTCCTAATAGATTGGATAATGACAAATCACATTAGTGAAATAATAATTAGTTAATAGAATTATATCTCGATATTGAGATAGAAGACATCCCTTCATGGTTGCTTATAAGTTTTCACATTTAACCTGTGACGATCTCCTCATCAGGCCCACATATTCAGGTATTGTCTATGTCAGGGTCAGCCAGTTCAACCCTTCCTTCAGCTCAATTGGTGAAAGGCGATCCCCTGAGGTGGGATGTAAAGGAGCCAGAGGTTCCGAATTCGATTCCCACGAAGCCCTACAGGGTGAAAAAAGGGATGAACTGGCTGACCCTCGAATAGACAATACTTGAATATGTAGGACCGATGAGAGGGTCGTCACAAAATCCTTTAGGTGAATTTTATCCTACATATGAAATAAGTTAAGTATAATAAAAAAGGATTAATTTAGTCAATAAATTAAATTTTTCATATTATTTGATTTAATTGATTTGTGGTAGTAATTCTAACATGGGTGGATTAAATAAGATGTAGTTGTAGATTTCTAAATAAAATCGAGGAGTGTAATTATAAATTTTTAGTTGAATAATTTGCAATTTATTGCGATATGGTTAATTCGTTCATTTGAGAATTATTATTGTAATTGGAAGACTCGGTTAATTACATCTACAGTCCATATTATGCCTGATTAATTGACCAAGTTTGAAAAAGAAGGACCAATTAATTTTATTGTTGATCTTCTTTAAAGGATGAAATATTTGATATTCAAATGTTGAGTTAATGACAAAAACGATTAGCCTTGATGGCTGAAAATATTTTTGTATTAATCAACTATATTTGAAATTCAAATATTGAGTTAATGACAAAAATATTTGGCCTTAATGGGTAAAAACGATTTTGTATTATTTGAGAATCAAATATTGAGTTAATGACAAAAACGTTTGACCTTAATGGATGAAAATGTTTTTGTATTATTTGAAAATCAAATATTGAGTTAATGACAAAAACGTTTGGCCTTAACGACTGAAAACGTTTTTGTATTAATCTCAATTGATTCTCACTTTGAATGATCCACTTCATTGCTCATTAAAGCTGAAATTTGTTTGGTTTTTCCTATTCATTCTTGAGTTGGAAAACTAGTATAATAGGCTGGAAATAGCATAAGAGAAATCATCCAATTCACAAAGCAATACTTACCCACACAAGTAACTTGGTAGTAGCAATCAGTTGGGAAATATGAGACAATCGTAGCTCTAAATCCTTGGCTTCTGGATGATTTTTGCAGAAGCTTCAATAGGTTAGTCCTAAGTTCGTTTATATTATATTGTTTATATTGTAGAAGAATTGTGATCATGACTATAGCTTTCGTTGTGCATATTCTATCAGTAAAATGGTAGGGAGGATACCCGCTCGTGGAACATATTTTCCTCATTTTCATTAAGGAATTAGTCAGTTTGCTCATTTTAAATAACTTATTTTTTAAAGAAAATATTTTCCAATTTTTTTTATCATTAAGAAAAATGAAAAATATTTTAAAAAAAATATTTCCTCCATACCGAACTCACTGTCTATTATCTTAAGACATAAATGAGGATAAAATAGCCAAATTCAACTCTTAATTAATTTTGGAATATATGACATTATTTTTAACATTAATTTTACTTAGAGATGAAAATTTTATTAATTATCAATGCACAATATGAATTTGGGGGGGGGGGGGGGGCGCCATGGGTCAAATTACTTCTCACTTCTTAATAAATTTAAACTATTCAAAATAGGCATAATACATAAATTGGACTCTTAACTTGATTTCAGATTATAAGTTTGACCTTAACTTTGACAGTGCACAGGTAGACACTTTAATTATCCAACACTTAAAAAAACACTCAAATCCTACCTAGCAAAATGTGTGAAAAACACTCAAATTACGCGCGTCAGAGGTAAAATTTGAGGGCCCTAACAGTAAAATAATGTTGAAAAGACAATTGTATCCTTAATCAGCCCTTTATATATATATATATATATATATATATATATATATATATATATATATCCTCATTTTTTAAATTAAATTTTCAATTTATTCTCCTTTTAATTTCTCCAACAACGTTTTCCCCTGTTTTTGGTACTATTTGCCGCTCATTACTAATGCAAGTGATATTTAACTATTTTTTTTTGTCATTGTGAAAAAAAATTATAATTTCTTGATTTTTAATCAATCTAGGTCGTAATGTAATTTATTTTGTCTATCACTATCAAAGTTAAAGGTATTAGTTAAAGGTATTTTTAAAATCCATGAGTATTTATTTTAATTAAGTGACAATCACTGAGTGACTCAGTAATTCATGTCGGAGCGTCTGCATATCATGCGTTTGGGCTGTAATAGTCAAGTGTTTTTCTGTTTGAGTATTGAATAGTTAAAGTACTTTCTTGTTCACTATCAAAGTTAAATATATTTTAAAAATCCGTGTGTATTTATTTTAATTAGGTGGAAGCCACTTAGTGACTCCGTAATCCACATCGGAGTGTCAGCATCTCATGAGTTTGGGCTATACTACTTGAATGTTTTTTTGTTTAAGTGTTAGATAGTTAAAGTGACTACTTATTCGCTATCAAAGTTAAAGGTCAAAGTTATAATTTGAAGTCAAGTTAGATGTCCTATTTATGTATTATGCCTTTGAAACATATATGTAAAATAATTTCTACCGTATATAATTTTGTGAAAGAGATCATATAACAGTTTTTCTTGTGTTTGTCCAATAATTTTTCAATCGGAATTCGATACTCAGATTTGTAACGACCTGATCCCGTCGTTATGAATAGGCCAATGGGTACGGAATTTAGGCCATAAAACTTTGGATAGTAACTTCAAAAATTTGTGCCTAGATCAGACTTGGATGAATTATGAGTCAGGCAAGGTCTGAGGTGACCTAGAGATAGGTGAAGGATCGTATCGAGGATTTAATTAAATTAGTGGATAGCCAAGACGATATAGAGCTTTTACAACTTCACGGAATCGCATTTAGGTAAGTAAAACACCCGAAATTACTTTTGGCGTGAAGGGTATGATTTAAGATGCCATGGGATAAAAGTGTGTTGTAAAATGGGAACTGTCTCCGCCTATCCCTTCAGAGTGGTATTATTTCTGCCAGAGTGGGATGTTCTCACTAGAGCAGGACAGTCGCGACATAAAGATGGGTACAAACCCAGAACTGTTATTTTGACTCCCACTTCGTTCTTAAGAGACCATAAGCATCGTAGGACGAATTTTTGCTAATATCCACCATATTTTGGGCCTAAGTAAGTAAATCACTGATTTACTTCATAATTTGATCCATAGAACTTAGAAACTATGATTTGTAATCATTGGAGGAGGGTTTTGGACTAAAACTAATAATGGGCAATAGCCCTAAGATGGGGTTAGGATCATGGGTTATGACATAAGAGGGGAATTATGTTATAATTCATGTGAATTAGGATATTGTATTGATCCTTTGTGTATATGTGATTTGTTTTAAACCAAGAACAAGAAGAACGAACCCAAAAAGGGAAAGCTCTTACATCTTAGAGTTATTGAAGCTCGAATTCGAGGTAGGTGATGGTTTTGTTTCCTATATGTGTTTTATATACTTGCGAAATTGCTTCATTGTATGCATATGCGTATATAAATAGGGAAGCATGTTAGAAATTATGTGAAATGATCACTTACTGGCCTATTTTGGGATGAACCTGTTCTTGGCGACATAATAATGACTATTGAATATAATTGTGGTTGCTTTGTATGTTTGGATCGGATGTCATGTTCCGACATATAAATGAGATTGGGTGTCATATTTCGATACATATTTGAATCGAGTGTTACGTTCCGGCACAAACCTTGGATCGAGTGTCACATTCCAATACAAAATATGTGTTTGCAGGTCCCGTGAAGAGAACCCTTATGTGAAATTGCATGACATTGGGATTGATGAACTTTTATTTTTTTAAATACTGACCGAGATGAAAAGGGTCCAAAAGGGTCCAAACTGGGGGCTTGAAATCCGGTTTTTTATATGTTGATGCTGAAAAAGTATCATGGAGATGGGATTACATCATTAAATAAGATTCAATTTCGTTGGATAAGGATCTCCAATACGAGGAAGAGACAGTTGCAATCCTTGATTGTGATGTCTGAAAGTTGAGGACTGAAGAGATCAATATGGAAAAAGTACAATAGAAGCATCGCGCGGTGGAGGAAGCTAATTGGGAAATTGAAAAGGACATGCGATACAAGTATCATATCTCTACTTTAGCCTTACTTTTCCTAGTTAGTCACTCAGGGATGAGTGATGGGTAAATTGATATCTATTGTAACGACATGATCCCGTCGTTATGAATAGGCCAATGGAGACGGAATTCGGACCATAAAAACTTCGGGAAGTAATTTCAGAAAATTTGAGCCTAGGAAAAACTTGGATGAATTCTAAGTAAAGCGAGGTCTTGGGTGAACTAATGATAGGTGGAGGATTGCATCAGTGATTTAATTAAATTAATGGATAGCCAAGACAATATGGAGTTATTACGGCTTCACGAAATTGCATTTAGGTGAGTAAAACTCCTGAAATTGTCTACGACGTGAAGGGTATGATTTAAGATGATATGAAATGGAAGTGTGTTGTAAAATGGGAGCTTGTAGCTCAAGGTCCGTGCTCACTGTCTCTGCCTATCCCGCCAAAGCGGGATTATTTTCGCCAGAAGTAGCCTAGGGTGAATTCTTGCTAATTTCCGCCATATTTTGGGCCTAAGGTAAGGAAATCACTTCCTTACTTTATAATTTGATCCATAGAACTTAGAAACTATGATTGGTAATCATTAGGGAAGGTTTTTGGACTGAAGCAAATTGTGAAAAATAGCCCTAGGGTGGGGTTAGGATCATGGGTTTTGGACTAGGAGGGTAATTATGTTATAATTCATGTGAATTAGGCCATTATATTGATCATTTGTTTATATGTGACTTGTTTTAGATCAAGAACAAGTAGAACGAACTTGAAAAAAGAAAGTTGTTGCATCTTAGAATAATTGAAGCTCGAATTCGAGGTAGGTAATGAGTTTGTTTCCTGTATGTTTTTCATGTACTTGCTAAATTGATTCATTGTATGCATATGTGTATATAAATATGGAAACATGCTAGAAATTATGTCAAATGATCACTTACTGGCCTGTTTTTGTGATGTATCTGTTTTTGGTGACAAAATATTGACTATTGAATATAATTGTGGTTGCTTTGTATGTTTGGATCGGATGTCATGTTCCGACATATAAATGAGATTGGGTGTCATATTTCGATACATATTTGAATCGAGTGTTACGTTCCGGCACAAACCTTGGATCAAGTGTCACATTCTGACACAAAATATGTGTTTGCAGGTCCCATAAGAGAACCCTTATGTGAAATTGCATGACATTGGGATTAATGAACTGTGATTTTGTTGAGTACTGATTGAGATAAAAATGGTGAAGTTACTCTCTATGCTTATTATGTTGGATTTACTTATTCATAACTCGCTTACTAGCTAGCTGCGTGATCCTACCAGTACACTATTAATTTTGTATACTGATACTACACTTGCTCTGTCTTTTTGAGTATAGTGCATATTCAGCCGGCTGTGGAGAGACTTCACTTAGAGGAGTGATTTGATTAGAGTTGAAGGGTGAGCTATTTTTTCAGGTTGTCGTGGACTCTCTCTACTATTTCTAGTCCTTCTTCAGGGACTTAGATGTTTCAGACATAGGTTAATTCTTTAATGACTTTCTTATGGAAATTGTACTCCATGTCTAAACTTATTGGTTCTTTAGAGTTTTGGTACGAATGACTTTCAGTTCTTAGGATATTTTCCATAATGTTTAAGTTTGTTGACAAGATTGCTTCTGAGTTTATGAAAACTCAGTATTAATTATTGATTAAACCTGCTTCCGCATCTTTAAATTATTTATATCTCACAAGTGTTTTTAGCTTGGTGTTATGACCCGCCACTTGATCTTGAAGAAGGTAGAAGAATCTAGAGTCTTGGAGAGGTTAGTGGAAGACTCTAGATCCTTATAGAAACTTGTAGAGAAGTCTTGAAAGACTTAGAATTCTCTAGAGTGTGTAGAGAATTCTAGAGAGGGACTTCTTTGTAAATATGGAGGGACTTGTATAGCAATTTTTATTTACACTTGGTCCCCTTAGGAGTAGTATAAATAGAGGGGGCATTCATTTGTAGCAAACCATCAAGCAAACAAGTATTCTTCCAAGCAATACAAAAGCCTTCTTCATAAAAGCTCTCTTGTCTTTCTTACAATCTAGCATTCCCTTAGCGATCTAGTCTTAAAGGCTTACTTGAGCTTACAAGATCGTGAAAGATTCGTGAGTAAGTTGTCAAGTGCCGCACAGAAGTCTTAGTGGAAGTCTAAGTCCGTGACAACGTGGTATCAGAGCGAGGTTCTACTAAGGGGATATGGCAAGTGAGGGAGATATCAACGCCACTACCGCCACCAACGTCAAGCAAGATGTTGGAAGGAAGCACCGCAAAGGAAAGAAAAGCTCTAAGAGAAATGAGGAGGTGCCGCTCGAGCCTACACCAAGCGAGGCCCTAACATCCTACTCACCCTCGGCCACTGAGGTGAGTGGCGATGAGCGAGGCGAGGAGCCCGTGGACGTCACGCCCGGCATGGAGTTGATTGCAAGGGTGGATGCTGCCCGACAAGCAGTGGAGATATTAGGCAAGCGCTTGAACAAGGTCGACGGCAAGTTCAAGTCTCTGGAGGAGTTCACCCTTGAGGAGAACGACAACATCCGAAAGGAGTTGGAGGTGCGCAAGGTTGCCGAGTACGAGATGAAGGAGGTGATCACTTCCTTGGAGTGTCGGCTCATGGATGCACTAAGCACGATGGAGACCATGAAGGCCGAGATGGCAGCACTCAAAGGAGACATAGATACTAGGAGATGCATGACGTCCAGCGCGGACCGGGAGGCCAAGATTGAGGCTCCCAAGCCACCAATGTTCAAAGGTGCCCGTGATGCACAAGAGGTGGAGAACTTCCTTTGGCACTTGGAGAATTACTTCAAGTGTAACAAAGTGAAGAGCGACGAGACAAGGATCAACACAGTCGTGCTATACCTCTCGGAGATGGCCATGTTATGGTGGAAGCGCAAGGAGTCCGAGATTGGGAAGGGTCTATGCACCATCAACACCTGGGAGCAGTTCCGGGACGAGTTCAAGAAGGCCTTCTTCCCCAACAATGTCATCTATGAGGCCAAACGCAAGTTTCGGGAGCTGAAGCATACGGGTAGCATACGTGCCTATATGAAGGAGTTCACTACCCTTACGCTTCAAATCCCCAACCTTACAGATGAAGATATGCTCTTCCACTTCATGGATGGGCTGCAGAGTTGGGCCAAGACGGAGTTGGAGCGCCGTTAAGTCAGCACCATCGATGAGGCCATCACCCAAGCCGAAGCCTTGACGGACTTCAAGCATGACAGGCATGACAGAGGCAAGGGCAAAGAAATAAGGAGTAGTCATGCCAAATGTGGGGGAGATCGTGGCAAAGGCAAAGAGCAACATCCTCCACCCAAGAGCCATGATTCTAACAAGTTCGATGGTAGGAGGTTCGGGCGACAGGGCTACGCCGAGAGAAAGGAGCAGACCACGAAGAGCAACGGCTGCTACATATGCGGAGGTCCTCACGGCTATGCCAGGTGTCCGGAGATGAAGAACCTTGGTGCCATACTGCGGGAGCGAAAGGACAAGGAGGTGGACCAAGGGCAGGGTTCGGACACGACTCAGCTAGGCATGATCGGGCTATGTGGAGCCATCGCGAAGCAAGCCGAGAAGGCAGGGGATTACTCTGCCCAATATGTTGACATATCCATCAACGGACGACCAGCTCGTGCCATGGTGGATTCTAGAGCAGAAGCCAACATCATGACCAAGACGGCGGCAGCAAGGTTGGGGCTAAGTTATGGGCCAAGCAACACCCGCCTGAAGACGGTCAATGCACCATTGACTCCCGTGTGCGGAGTCGCTCATGGAGTGGACATCACGTTGGGCAAGTGGCAAGGTAAGACAAGCTTCACTGTCGCCCCCTTAGATATCTTTGATATCATCCTTGGACAGGAGTTCTTCCAACGGTACCACACGATGATCGATCCCTACCTCCAACAACTCTTGGTGATGGAGCGAGAGGGACCCTGCATGGTACCTCTAGTCAAGATGCCAAAGAAGGAAGGACAAACCCACCTGTCGGCCATGCAGCTTGTGAAGGGCCTAAAGAAGGGGGAGCCGACGTTCGTAGCCACCATTGCGAGCTTGGATGAAGGCAATGGTGCTAACGAGACATTGCCACCTTGCATAGAGAAAGTGCTTGAAGAAAACAAAGACGTGATGCCCGAAGAGTTGCCAAAACACCTACCTCTAAGGCGCGAGGTAGACCACAGGATCAAGTTGGAGCCAGGAGCGAGGCCGCCCGCATACCCACCATACCGCATGGCTCCACCCGAGTTAGAGGAGCTGAGGAAGCAGTTGAAGGAGCTCCTCGAGGCCGGTCATATCCGTCCATCCAAGGCACCTTATGGCGCGCCGGAGTTATTTCAAAAGAAGAAGGATGGCTCGTTGCGCCTATGCATAGACTATCGGGCGCTCAATAAGGTGACCGTGAAGAACAAGTATCCCATCCCGCTCATTGCCGACTTGTTTGATAGACTTGGACAGGCCAAGTACTTCACCAAGGTGGATTTAAGGAAGGGCTACTACCAGGTACGCATAGCAGAGGGAGATGAATCGAAGACCACATGTGTAACGAGGTATGGAGCATACGAGTGGTTGGTGATGCCCTTCGGCCTAACCAACGCACCCGCCACTTTTTGCACACTAATGAACAAGATCTTCCACCCCTACCTAGATCAGTTTGTAGTAGTCTACTTGGATGACATAGTCATCTATAGCAATACCTTGGAGGAGCACGTGGAGCATCTAAAGAAAGTATTCCAAGTCTTGCGCGAGAATGAACTTTTCATCAAGCGGGAGAAGTGCGAGTTCGCCCAACATGAGGTGCACTTCTTGGGACATGTTATCAGCCAGGGAGAGCTACGGATGGACGAAGCAAAAGTTCGGGCCATCAAAGAGTGGGAGGCGCCCACAAAGGTAACCGAACTTAGATCTTTTCTTGGACTTGCTAACTATTACCGCAGGTTCATAAGCGCCTACTCCGCTAAAGCCGCTCCACTTACTGAGCTATTGAAGAAGAATAAGCCGTGGGTTTGGAGCGAGGAGTGCAAGGAGGCCTTTGAAGACCTCAAGGCTGCCGTGACAGAGGAGCCGGTCCTAGCGTTGCCTGACTTCTCCAAGACATTCGAAGTGCATACGGACGCCTCTGACTATGCCATTGGAGGAGTATTGATGCAAGAGAGGCACCCTATCGCCTTCGAGAGCCGCAAGCTGAACGAGACAGAATGGCGGTACACTGTGCAGGAGAAGGAGATGACAGCCATCGTCCATTGCCTACGCACGTGGAGACACTACTTACTTGGCTCCAAGTTCTTAGTCAAGACCGACAACGTGGCCACTAGCTACTTCCAGTCACAGAAGAAACTCACCCCGAAGCAAGCTAGGTGGCAAGACTTCTTGGCCGAGTTTGACTATGAACTGGAGTACAAGCCGGGCAAAGGCAATGTTGTGGCCGATGCCCTTAGCAGGAAGTTCGAGCTGGCGGCCATCACCACAGCACATTGCGACATCCAAGATGCAAACAAGGATGGTCTACAGCATGACCCAGAGGCAAAGAAGCTTATGGAGTTAGCCGTTCAGGGCAAGACAAGGCGTTTCTGGGTAGAAGATGGACTCTTGCTTACCGCCGGGCGAAGGATCTATGTGCCGAAATTCGGGACTATCAGGCGACGAATCATGAAGGAAAGTCACGACACATTATGGGCCGGACATCCAGGGCAGCGTAGCACGAGAGCATTGATTGAGGCGATTTACTACTGGCCACGCATGCGGGACGATATTGAATGCTATGTGCAGACTTGTCTTGTGTGCCAGCAAGACAAAGTAGAGCAGCGCCAACAAGGAGGACTCTTGGAGCCCCTGCCCATAGCGGAGCGTCCATGGGAGAGCGTGACCATGGACTTCATCACATGCTTACCGAAGTCCGACGGGTACAGGACGATTATGGTCGTAGTAGACAGGTTCTCCAAATATACCAGCTTCATGCCCGCCACGGCAGGTTGCACTGCTAAGGAAGCTGCCAGGCTATTTTTCAAGAATGTGGTGAAGTATTGGGGATTGCCAAGACATATCATTAGCGACAGAGACCCACGCTTCACCGGGAACTTTTGGAGAGAATTGTTCGAAATTCTTGGCACAAAATTACATTTCTCCACTAGTTTCCACCCGCAGACAGACGGCCAGACAGAGCGAGTCAATGCCTTACTAGAGTGCTACTTGAGGCACTTTGTGAGCTCCCATCAGAAAGATTGGGCGAGACTACTGGACGTAGCCCAATTCTCTTACAACCTACAGCGGAGTGAGGCCACAGGGCGAACACCATTCGATCTAGCCACAGGCCAACAGCCACAAACTCCACATTCACTACCGGCCGCGTTCGAGGGCAAGAGTTTGGGGGCCTATCACATGGCCAAGGGCTTTGAGGAGCAGCTCGACACTGCCAAGTCTTATTTGGACAAGGCAGCGAAGAAGATGAAGAAGTTTGCAGACCGCAAGCGTCGTCCCACGGATTACCAAGTTGGAGACATGGTCTTGGTCAAGTTCAACCCCAGGCAATTCAAGGCGTTGCGAGGCATGCATCAAAACTTGGTGCGAAAGTATGAGGGCCCGTTCAGGATCGTTGCCAAGGTTGGCAAGATCTCTTACAGGTTGGAGCTACCACCGCATATTAAGGTTCATCCAGTCTTCCATGCCAGCGTCCTCAAGTCGTACCATGAGGACAAGGATGATCCTAGACGAGGAGAATCAAGTCGGGCGCCACTCACAATCACCGCCTCCCATGATCGAGACATCGAGGCCATTGTGGACTACCAAGCCAAGGGAAAACAGGGACAACAGGCCACTGCTATGTTCTTAGTCCATTGGAAGGGACAATCTCTGGAGGAGGCCACTTGGGAGAGATATGAAGACCTGTGGCAGTTCAAAGACAAGATCCGGGAGTTCTTACAGTAGCAGTGCGCCGCGGTCGTCGCCACATCAGGTGGGGGAGAGTGTTATGACCCGCCACTTGATCTTGAAGAAGGTAGAAGAATCTAGAGTCTTGGAGAGGTTAGTGGAAGACTCTAGATCCTTATAGAAACTTGTAGAGAAGTCTTGAAAGACTTAGAATTCTCTAGAGTGTGTAGAGAATTCTAGAGAGGGACTTCTTTGTAAATATGGAGGGACTTGTATAGCAATTTTTATTTACACTTGGGCCCCTTAGGAGTAGTATAAATAGAGGGGGCATTCATTTGTAGAAAACCATCAAGCAAACAAGTATTCTTCCAAGCAATACAAAAGCCTTCTTCATAAAAGCTCTCTTGTCTTTCTTACAATCTAGCATTCCCTTAGCGATCTAGTCTTAAAGGCTTACTTGAGCTTACAAGATCGTGAAAGATTCGTGAGTAAGTTGTCAAGTGCCGCACGAAAGTCTTAGTGGAAGTCTAAGTCCGTGACATTGGGCTGTAAAAATGGTTCTCCCAATGGAGGGTTAGTGTGGGTGCCAGTCATAACGGGTCAGAATTGTGACAATATTGGAGCCCAACTAAATCGATTCTGCACCGCAAAAAGCCATATTCAAGGGAAGTTCTCTCTAGTCTCTACCAAGGATTTTTTCATACCCAAAACTTAAATCAAAAATTTTTGATTAAGGTAGAAGAATACTCATCCACTGCACCACACATAATCCTTTTAGTGGTATAAATGGCTATGTTTAATCATTTCTTCAAGTAATGTACGCTCTAATTAAATTCAGATAATATTACATATAGTATAAAACTTTTTTTACATTAATTATGAGAAAACTTCAATACTATGTCATAGGAGATTAGTTGTCTCACTTATCAAGTCACAAGGGAAAATCACTTTAATCTCTTATGTATCAATAAATTTTGATTTTAGTCTTTGTAATTTTTGGTTAAAAATATTTAGCTTTTAGTTAATTGATATGTACATTAATTATCACAAATTTAACAAAATTTTGATTGTTAAATTATTTAATTATCAATTTATGATATTGAATTTGTATAAAATATCTCCATATTTGATAGTAATATAGTTTTAAAAATAATTTGAATATCACATATTTCTTATATAAAAGACCAAAATTATATTTTAATTAATTAAAGGTTAAATATGCTTAACAAAATATTACTTGGATCACATCCATAATTCATCAATAATTGAAGGATCAAGAGTGCAATTATCCCCAAGTCACAAACATAATGCCATTATAAAATAATTAAAAAAACTACATAATTAGACATACTTCAATGTCATATATACTATTATTACCTATATTTTTAAAATATTACATATCTTACTTATCACTAATTAAGAGTTTCTTACCATATATAAGAAAGATACACTTGAATACACATATTTTTATTACTTGATACACTAACATAGGGAGAGAAGCAAGCGAGATTCGTTATGTATCTCAAATATATGTGAATCACACTAGATACACACTAAATACATGTATATGTATGTATCTGGTGTGATTTGCATGTAACTGAGATATATACTAGATATAAAAGAGAGTGGCAAACGAGATAGGAGAGAGGCAAGGAAGATGAGCGAGATTTGTTATGTATCTCCAGATACATGCGGATTCACTTGGATACAATGTACCTAAAACAAATTACACCCAATTTTGACTCATGTATCCCAAAATAATGTATTTGAATGTATCTGAACGTATTTAGAGTCACCAAAATCTGATAAATATATAATATTAAAAACTAAAGTGTATCCATTATTAGCTCCTAAACTAGTGGATTTACGTAAGTTTCCTAAATTTATTCATTACTAAGAAGTCTCAAACATTAATACAACACAATACTCTTTTTATTTGGGCCAGAGGCCTAGTACACAAACATGATCATAAACTAGAGTAGATCACAAACACACAACAATATTAATTATAATTAAACTCAATAACTAATTAAGAACTAGTAATTAAGTAGAGATCTATAGGATTAACATGAATAATCTGCCTTGCCCTTGAGATTGCTCTTCTTTTCAGTAATCATTTCCTCCATCAAGCCCACTAAGTGACTCAAAAAGGGACTTGAAAATGCCAAAGGATTGTAAGTTGCCCTTTCCAACCAAAAAAAAAAAAAAGAAACCTCCACCAAGAGAATTTACCAATGGACAATGGCCATTTCCTTATTGTGAATTGTTACAATTCCAAGAAGGAAGGAAGGCACCATCTCCGGTGAATTAACGGCGAGAGCCACCTTTTAAGCCGCCACGCTTTTGCCCTAAAAGTTGGTGGCAAAAGGGTGGTGGCCACAAGGAAAACCATGCAAAGGAAGCCTCACATGAAAGGGGAGAGAGGGTTTGTTTGAGAAGTCATGGCTAGTGTTTATAAGGATGGCCACTTGGTTCTTTTGTCCTTGATCATGATAACAATAAAAAAGAATAGTTTATATTTTGCATCAACAATTCGAAACAATTTTAGAATTTTTAAGTTTAGATGTTAAAAAAAAAAATCTTTTTGAAAAAAAAAACTCTGTATCCATGATAAGTGAATTCTTAATATAAATATAAAATTTTAGCAAAAAATTACTAGATTACGTCGAATCCATTATTAAAACTCTAATTCCATCCTTACGAACAGTCAATGTGATGAATTTGTACCTGGACAGATTAAGTTAGAGTCTGTTTAAAAAAAGTAACTTTTATGTATGAAATGTTTTTAGAATTTTGAAATGCTGAAAGTTATTTTTATAAATAAGCAGTTGAGTGTTTGGATAAAAGTGCTTAAATGAGGAAAATTATGTGAATTTTAGGATTAAAAGAATAAAAAGGGTAGTTTGGGAATTTAGTTAAAATATAAGGGATATAAAAGTAATTTTCATGGTCAAAGAAAATGACTTTAAGCACTTAGAAAAAAAAAGTTAGGAATCCTAACTTTTCATTTTTGATTAACTTTAAGAACTTTCGGGCTTAAAGTTAGCATTAGACAAACACGTCCAAAAACTAAAAAGACGTTTTAAGTTGATTTTAACCAACTTAAAGCCAATCCAAACAGGCTCTTAGTCTACAACAAAACGTAGTTCTTCATATCTTTTATTTCTTGAAATAGAACTTTTCTATGTAAATATATAGTATCTGAGTTATGAAATAAATATCGAATATCAAAAAAAATATATAAAATAAAATAATGAGGTGACTTGAGCAGTCAGTGTATTGTCACTTTTGGATAAAGTAAGACAAAAAAAGTAAGTAGGAGAACAGAGTGAAATGGAATATTAGGATTGGAGGGGAAGGATATGCCATCCCCTTTGGTTATTTTAAAGGAGAGGGATTGAAAATATTGTTAGTGTATGATTTTCGTCAATTTTATTATTATACTAGATACAATAGCCCACGTAAGCACGGCTCAACATATATTATTCTATTTATTTGGCACAAATAAAATTATGAGAGTTAATCAAATTTTTATATAATTTTTAAATATTTTAAATTCTTAATTATTGTAATTTATAATATTTTTAATATAATTTTTAAATAATATATGTTATTCACTTTGTCTCATTTTATGTGGCACACGTAAAATTTTGAAAGTCAACTAATTTTTTAATATATTTTTAAAAATATTTTAAATTATTTATTATTTTGATTTATATTACTCTTAATTAACGTAATTTTTAAATAATATGTATTATTCCCTTTTCCTTAATTTATGTGACACATATGAAATTTTGAGAGTTAATCATATATTAAATATATTTTTAAATATTTTAAGTTGTGATTTATAGTACTCGTAACGTAATTTTCAAATAATATATGTTACTCCTCTATCCCAATTAGTTGGCACATGTAAAATTTTGAGAGTTCATTAAATTTTTAATATATATTTCAATTATTTTAAATTGTTAATTATTGTGATTTATAATACTCTTAACGTAATTTTTAAATAACATATGTTATTTTTTATGTCCTAATTTATGTGAAATTCGAGAATTAATTAATTTTTTAATATTTCAAGTTGTTAATTATTATAATTTATAATATTATTTTAAAATAATTTTTAGATAAATAAATTTCAAAATACCCACGTGTCTATCAATGAAAAAGCCAAAAACAAATAGTGAACCACGTGGAAGGACCTGAGATCGGCTACAGTTTTTCCAGAATGGAAACTACAAAGTTGCCCTCATTTGTGCCTGGATATACCAAATCATTATAGAACCATTAAGATATTAATTTATCGATTATCGATTTATCCGTTATTGATTATTGTTAATTTGGTTATCAGTTTAATCGTTAAGATTTGATAAAAAAACTCATTGAAAATCACTTGAAAACAAGGTGATAAACCAAATGAACCATGCAAATGAGTTGATAAATTGCGTTTTGTTCAAAAACAAATGTAAAATATTATATAATAACCAAGAGCTTGAGACAACAAGAAATAAAAGTATGAAAAGTAAATCTTAATTGAAGGACTTTATATATCGAATGGTAATAAATATAAATTATTAAGTTACTATCGAGTTATCGATTAACCAATTAAGAAAAAACCTTAAACCATTAAGAACCAATAATTCGATAATAAAAAAAATTAAAATCATTACCAAAACTACTAAATCAATAATTCTTTACCGATAAATCAATAACATTTTTACGATTCAATTTATCGACTTTGGTTTGATTTTGAAAGGCCCTACTTTTGTCTAGTTTAGCTGCTTCAACTCCCTCTTATTATATAAGAGAATTTTTAACTTACTGGACGTGTCCTTTACTAAATTCCATAGCACTGTTGGAATAAAATGCTCCAATAATTAATCTTCCATTCACATATGAGGCCGGAAATAGAGTTGTATTGTATAAATACAACACCACATGTTTATTATTAATTTGAAACATCTTAGCACATAGAAGTTCTACGTCCGCACTACTCGCAATTATATTCATAATTTGTGAAATTCAAGAATCGTAAAGAAATGATCGATGTAGAAACCCTTGCAGTCAGTGAAACCGGCAGCTCGGCCGAGCTGCCGGTATTCTTCCTCAGTCCGGTGCTTGCCTTTTGCACGGTAAATAGTCATGACAAAGATGTCACCTTCAAGAAGGGCTCGAGTTCTCTTGCTATCATCAGTATGGTGAGGCAAAACTGGCTCACAAGCAATGAATTTTCCTTTCTCTGGAAGTGCATTGTAACAACTCTTCATTATTTTCTTGCATTCATCATCTGTCCATGTTGTTAGCACCCACTACATGCAATCCATAACACAAACCAAAATATAGAGTTAGTAATTTATTTCTTATAATATAATAGAATGCTACGCTGTTTTGAAACTTATGATCATAAATATGTCATCAAAACTTGTGTTCATAAATATGCCATTGACATTTCTTATATATAAAAAAAATAAGGATGCTAGCATATATTGATTTGGTCAAGAATTGAAGTTGTTAGTGTTTTGATTTCTAGTATATGATAGACCTTCCTAATGTTTCTAGTTAAATTCTTTTTACATAATTTCCCTCAAATCATCGTTATGGACTAAAACTCGAGTATATTTAGAAAATTGTGCAAATCATTTTTTACACAATCTTTTTCAATCTAACCAGCAGAGCTTATTAAAATATTCGACGAAAAATCAATAATAATCACTTTTAACAACCTTAAAGAACTGAAATTATCAAAAATATATATTTAAAAGACTACTTTAATTTAATCTTAAACCCCAAAATAAATAACTATTTTTGTCATTTTCTCAAACTTTTTTTTGGGATGCAATTTCTCACTTACCCTACTACCTTTAGGTTTTGTCAATGGAAAAGAAATTTGGAGATTAGAAAGGTGTGGTCTACAATTCAAAACTCCTATTGCCAACTAATATTCAAACAAAATACATACTATTTGAAAGCAACAACTCATCTACCTTCATAATTTTAAGTAGAAACAAAATATATTTTGTTATGTTAGTGGATGTTAGTTGCCCGTTAGTGGATGTTAGTTGCCCACTAACATTGGCAATTTAGAAGATAGATATAGACGAAAATTTCTACTACTCTTTCTATATTCTCTTACATTTCTTCCTTTATAAAATTATCAAGTTAGTTAATTTACAACACATCTGGAACTAGAATCGATAGATCTGACAGACACCATTAAATATGACAATACGACATTTAATTAAAATCGTGCCAAAGTCATGATTTTTCTCCGTCATCATCTTGACGAGGGGCTAAAATTACGATATCTCACATTAAAAAAACTCCTTAAATTGTGAAAAAAATTAAAAGAAAAATATAACCACCTGAAGTTGGTCATGCTTCCACAAGCACGTCATTATTGGCTAAATCTGAGATTAATGAATTTTAAAAATATAACTGAATATAATTCTGTCTTATTTAGAATTATAACTCAGTTAAATTTATGCAGAGAAGAAATCACTGAGCAAGATAAAATGGAAAAAACATACTTCACATTTCCACCCGCGAATATTGTCCTGCATCAGCAATATCGCAAAAAAGGGTTTAAAAAATATTTTGAATTACTCTCTCACCTTCTGATTGCTAAATGCCACAACGAGTTGTTGATGAAAAATCATGATAGTCGGCCCGTTGGTTCTTTGCCACTCTCTGAAGTGAATCAGGTAAATTATAACCAACGCGAAAGAGGTCATGGCCCCAGTTGTGGACGTGGTCATGGTCGAAGAAAAAATTATAATCATGATGCTCGGCTGGCACCGAGAAATGATCAGGAATATAAAAGGCAGAGTAAAAGGCCAAAAGTTTTACCGAAGAAAAATTCAGAAAGTGTATGTCATAGATGTGGAGGTAAGGGGCACTAGTCGCGGACTTGTCGGTCATCAAAATGATTGGTTCAGCTATATCAGGCGTCTTTGAAAAGAGCAGAAAATAATTCAGAGAAATTTTTTATCTCTGAGGATAATATTGAGCCTATGCATCTGGATGTAGCTGATCTTTAATTTTCCAGAAAAAAACATGAATATTGATAAAACTAATAATATTTAAATTTTTTTTTTATTTATCTGTACTAAATATTATGTTTGTATTTTTCAATTCAAGTAAAATTTGTCTAACGAATCATGTATTAATTATAATATTTACTTTATTTATTTTGAAGAAAAATATGGATATGCCTCAAATTTTATTTGGATCAATGATCAATCACGAGGATATTTGTGTAATTGATAGTGGAATGACACATGCCATTTTTAAAGACGAGAAATATTTTTCCTACTTGCTTAGAAGAAAAGCAAATGTTACTACAATTTCTGGTAATTCAAAAATGATTGAAGACTCCGAAAGAGCTACTATAATTTTGCCTAAAGGGACAAAAATTGTTATAGAAGATGCACTATTCTCTTCTAAATTCCCAAGAAACTTGTTAAGTTTTAAAGATATCTGCAGAAATGGATATCATGTTGAGATACTAAATGAAATGATTATTGAATACATTGGTATAACCAAAAGTATCTCAGGCCAGAAATATATTTTGAAAAAATTATCAACTTTGTTGTCTGGCCTATATTATGCAAAAAAATAGTGCAATTAAAGCACATGTGATCGTAAACCAGAAGTTTACTGATCCAAATAAATTTATGCTATGGCATGATCAAATAGGTCATCCTAGATCAATAATGATGAGACGAATCCTTGAAATTTCAACTGGACATCCGTTAAAGAACCAGAAGATTCTTACAAATGATGAATTTTCATGTACTACTTGTTATCAAGGCAAATTAATTGCCAGACCATCGACCCTGAAGGTTGGCATCGAATCTCCTGCCTTTTTAGAACGTATACATAGAGATATATGTGAACATATTCATCCACCTAGTGGATTGTTTAGATATTTTATGGTCCTAATAGATGCATCATCTAGATGGTCTCATGTGTGCCTATTATAATCTTGCAACCTGGCATTTGCAAAGTTGTTAGCACAAATAATAAGATTAAGGGCGCAATTCCCAGATTATCTAATTAAGGTTATTTGCCTTAATAATGTTGGAGAATTTACATCACTATCTCATTTTGATCCACGTACCCGCACATGTGAGCAGGAGGTCCAGAAGATCATCCACTTATAGAAAATAGCAAATCACATGTCAGATGCATTTACTGATTTGAAACAGATAACTAAGTCACATATCCCTGCAGTGAATGTTCCTATCCGAATTGATGTCCCAAAAGGACCATCTACTAGTGTCATAGCTTCTGAATCCCAAACACGCCTGAAGCGTGGTAGACCATTAGGTTCAAAAGATAAAAATCCTAGAAAGAGAAGCGTGAAGAATAATAAAGATGATACTACACAAGAACCTCCTGAAGAAGGTCAAGATTTGAGTAATCCTGATATTTCTGAAGAAATCAGTGAACCCGAGACTCAAGTGAATGAAGAACTTTTAATAAGTTCTATCGGTGATGAGATAAATTTAAATCGATCGAAAATCTCGATTGATAATATTTTTGCATATAATGTTGCACTTAACCTCATGCAAGATAGTGAAAGTATTGAACCTAAATCCATCGAAGAATGTCAACGTAGATGTGATTAGCCAGAATGGTAAAAGGAAATTCAATCAGAATTAGACTCACTTGCTAAACGTGAGGTTTTTGGACCTGTAGTCCAAACACCTGAAGGTGTAAAACCAGTTGGCTATAAATGGATTTTTGTGCGAAAACGAAATGAGAGAAATGAAATTGTAAGCTACAAGGCACGCCTTGTTACACAAGAATTTTCTCAAAGACCCGGTGTCAACTATAAAGAAACATATTCACTTGTTATGGATGAAATAACATTTCGATATCTCATCAGTTTAGTTGTTCATAAAAATCTTGAAATACATCTAATGGATGTAGTTACGACTTACCTTTATGGTTCACTTGATAATAAAATTTACATGAAAATCCCAAAAGAATTAAAATTGCCTGAAGCATGTAATAAGTCCCGGGAGATGTACTAAATAAAATTGCAAGGATCATTATATGGTCTGAAACAATCAGGGCGTATGTGGTATAATCACCTTAGTGAGTACTTAATAAATGATGTCATTTGTCCATGTGTTTTTATTAAGAAAACGAAATCAGAGTTTGTTATACTTGCCATTTATATTGATGACATAAATCTCACTGAAACTCCTGAAGAGGTCCAAAAGACAATTGAATATCTAAAGAAAGAATTTGTGATGAAAGATCTTGGAAAGACAAAACTTTGTCTGGACCTACACATTGAACGTTTAGTAGACGGGAACTTTGTCCATCAATCTGTCTATACTGAGAAAATTTTAAAATGATTTTACATGAACAAAGCACATCCATTAAGTACTCCAATGGTTGTTCGATCACTTGAAGTGGAAAAAGATCCATTTTGACCTCCAGAAGAGGATGAAGAAATTCTTGGTCCTAAAGTACCATATTTCAGTGCAATTGGTGCACTTATGTATCTTGCTAATGCAACTAGACTTGATATAACATTTTTTGTTAATTTGCAACAAGGTATAGTTCATCCCCAACGCGAAGGTATTGGAACGGTATCAAACATATTTTGCGATACCTAAAGGATACTATTGATATGTGTTTGTTTTATACTAACAAAAATTGTGCAGACCTTATTGGTTATGCATATGCGGGTTATTTATCAGACCTATATAAAACTCGATCTCAGACAAGTTATCTATTTACACACGGAGAAACTGCTATATCATGGCGATCTACAAAGCAGTCTATTGTTGCTAGTTTTTCAAATCATGCTAAAATAATAACAATTCATGAAGCAAGTAGAGAATGTGTGTGGTTGAGATCCATGATACAATTCATCAAAGAAAAATGCAGCCTAAAAAATTATGTCAAAGTACCCACAATTATATTCGAAGATAATGTCGCGTGCATAACTCAATTGAAAGGTAGTTTCATAAAAGGAGACAGAACGAAACATATTTCACCAAAATTATTCTTCACACATCATCTCCAGAAGAATGGTGATATTGATGTACAACAAGTTCGTTCAAGTGATAATCTTATAGACTTATTCACAAAGGCATTACCAACATCAACTTTTGAAAAGCTAAGATATAAGGTTGAAATGCGTCGTCTCCAAAATATCAAATGAAGTTTTCATCGGGGGGAGTAAAATACGCGCTGCACTCTTTTTCCCTTAACCAAGGTTTTATCCCACTGAATTTTTCTGGTAAGATTTTTAATGAGGCAGCACTCAAGGCGTATTACTAAATGTGTGTATTTTTTTTTCTTCACTAGGCTTTTTCTCACTGAATTTTTCCTAGTAACAAGTCACAACATCTATGTATATTTATTCTTTCACTAAAATTTTTCTTTACACGTGGACATTCAAGGGGGAGTGTTATGTTAGTGGATGTTAGTTTCCCACTAGTATTTTTGTTCACTTGTTTTCTATCTCTCTTTTCACCTCTAAATTGCCAAGCATTGGCAATTTAGAAGCTAGGTATAGACAAAAAAAATTACTATCTCTACATTCTCTTGCTCTTCTTTTTTTATAAAATTGTCAAGTTAGTTAATTTACAATATATTTGACAATAATTTTACCTTCATGAAAATAACATCTCCCTTTGGTATGTAATCAAACATGTCACCACCAACGTGTTTTATACCTGCACGCCAAAAACTTTGTTGAATTGACCCTATCATCATATTTAGCCACACATATATTGCAAATTCAAGACATGGAAGATATTAGAGGACCCATCTCATCATAAAAATTATTCACATTTTTCTCTCAATAATTTTTTATTTTATATTAAAGTCGGTTTGGTGTTTCATCAGGAAAATTTATTTCAAATTTACATTCACTTTTCTCTTTTCACTTTTAAAGTTATATTTAAGTATAATCGAGTATGAACATTATTCTAAATATTTCTAGCAAAAGATATAATTAAATACAATTATATTTTTAACTCTAATTCTATAAATTTCAAATAAAGTAAAAAATATTTAAAAGCCCGAGCCAAGCCCCTACTTAAAGAACAAAATAGTACTAGTAGTCACGTTCTTGTCCAGTTTTCATGTATGTCAATTAAAGGTAGCATTCATAGATAAAATCTTGAGCACGATTTGACAATTTCTCTATCTTTTAAGATAAAAGTAAGATTGTGTAACCAAACTATCCTCTTTAGACCTTCTTGTAAAATTATACTGAATACTTGTTGTTGTTGCAAATATATTAAAGAGAGAAATAAATAGAAGACCAAAACTTACGAGGAATTTGAGAGGCTTTTTCAACAACCTCAGGCAAATCAAAATTGATTCCAAGTTGAATACTTGAATGTTTCTCCAAAATCATCTTCAAGCAATCTCCACCACTTCCCCCAACATCAACAAGTGTTTTCACACCTTGAAAACCATCATATCCCTCTAAAATTACCTTCATAAATGGCACAGAAACTCCAGACATTGCATTTAACATAAGGCTATTCATTTCCGGGTTTTTTCCGTAGTAATTGTAAGCTGGCTCGCCATTTGCCTTCACAAATGGCTCCGTCAATGAATCATTGACGGCCTCATGAACCATCGTCCACGCCCTCATTAACGCGTCCTGGTGGTGCTGGAGCACGTACGAGCCGTAAGATAAGCCATTCTCGTCCGTGACTAGGGTTTTGCCCACCTCAGTCAACGAATATCTGTATACAACAAACAATAATTACGCTTCAATTTCAAATAATAAATTTGGATTGACTATACAAATTGGAATACTCATTGCATATAAGATAAATTACATTGTTGAAACACAATGGAAATTAATTATATTTTTTAATATAAAAAATTGACTTATGCTGTACCAATCACGTTTCTACTTTTGGACTCCATTAACAATTGCCCAACACATAGATATCTAGTGTGTGGACCAGAAACATCACATCTGTTAAGGCAAATAATGAACCTCATGTTAGAAATTTATACCTTGAATTTCTTCAATTAATTAAGAAGATGAAGAAGACTAGGCCTAAAAAATTTAAAAAATTAAATAAGCATTATATCAAGCTTAATACATAGCTTTTCTTAGGTTCTTGTTTTTTTTTCTTTGGTTCTTTTTTATTTTATTAATATAAGATTAAGATTTTTTTTTCTTGCAAGCAATTGGAAGAGAAGAGAGCATACACAACAAATTCAACCAAAGAAAATAAAACTACACGACACAAGAGGTAAAAACATAATCGTACCTATATACTAAATTTAAATTCTAAATCCATCACTAACAAAAGGTCATACAAAATGAATTAGCGATAAAAAGTACCTTCTTTGAGAGCCGTCTTTCACTACATGCTCCTCAAACACACCGTAGCTCGTGAGCATACGTAGAATCCGTTGAAGATTCTCAGCATCACCGCCGCCCTGAGGGCCGCGGATTTTAGCGAGAATTTCAACGGGGGAGAGTGGGGCGTTTGATCCACTTTCCCAAATAGCATCAGCTACCTTAAGTTTAACAACGGCATTAAGGGACATAGGTACACTTATCATGTTAGCTAATTCCATTATAGCTAACCCTGAATTATTGTTGTTGTTGCTGCTTGTTTCCCCATTTCCTTTCTCCATGGCTTCTACACTTTTTTTTCTTTGCCTTCTTTTTTGGAAACTATATGTTCTATTTTTTAGTTATAGGGATGTCATGTATTTATTGTGGGAACGTTAATGGCCAAGTGCGGCCACTTTATAGGGGTAAGTTGAATGACTGGATCTAGAGTTTTTAATATTAAATCTAGGGGTTTAAGCTATAACTTCATAGTTACTATTAGGGGTACATGGACCGGGTTGGTTCAGATTTTTTACTAACTAAATCAAACCATTTATGTCGGGTTATTAAATCTATAAATCAAACCAAATTAATAAAAGTTGGGTTTTTCGATATCAATTTTTTTCGGGTTTTTCGGGTTTTTTCAAATTTCTCGGATTTTTTATAGTATCTAATAAAAAGCACAGCGTAGTGCTTCTTAAAAAGAGTTCTAGTACAAAATATCAACATATAAGATGGAGGCAGAACACTGTTTGAAGTTTTAACTTTATAAAATGAGTTTTTTTTGTATATTATTTAGATGAACTTCTCAAGTCCAAATCTAAATGTAAGAAAGAAAACAAAAATTATGAAAAATTTTAAAAAAAATATTTATAAATTATATTTTAATAAATATTTTTATGTATAACATAATTTAAAAGTAGTATATCTATAATCGGGTCGATTTGGGTTCGGTTTGACTTTTTTTTAGTTAAAACCAAACTAACCCTATAACAGTCGGTTTTTTTTTTCAAACACCAAACCAAGTCAAACCAAACCACTAATCAGGTTTTTTTTCCGGTTTGGTTCGATTTGTCGGTTTGGTGTAGTTAATCGATTTGCCCTTTATAGCCCTAGTTACTATACTTTTAATAATTTGGATGAATTTTTACGAATAAAGTTATGCTTTACTCTTTAAAAATATTAAATTCTGATGAACTCGATAGTAATATTTTGCATTCACCTTTAGGTGTAGTATTTTATATTTTCCTAAAAGAATATTTTATTTATTTCTTTATTGCAGTCGAATAGTAAGTTGGGACTAATGAGAGGAGAATTAAGAATTTGAAATTTATGAATTCACGTGAATCATAAGCCAATCTCCTGATCACCCCTATATTGATAACAACCTTAAGCGTACTTGTCCTTTAAATGTCCAATTTCCATTACTTTTTTTACGTTATGAAAAATAAAGAAATTTGCGGCAATTATTTAGTAGCAATAATGTGATTGTTGCTATATTATATTTAGTACCAATAACATAATATGAATATTTATAAGGGAAAAGAACACTTATATCCTCAAAAAGGAAAAATATTTAGGAAAAATACCTATATATACTACTTAATTTACCATACCTTCAAATATTTTCAACCATTTCAAAATATTTCAAAAATCTCTTCTTTGACAACCAAAATCCATTTTTTTGGATACATAATTGCTACTCTCTTTTTCCTGTTTAGCTCAACTGATTTGTTAATTAATGTATCCGAATTAAATACCATAGGATGTATCTAGATGGACTATTTTTTCGAATTAATGTATCTGGATAATTGCTACTCTCTTTTCCCTTTTTAGCTTAACAGATATGTTAATTAATGTATCTGAATTAATGTATCCGAATACCACAGGATGTATCCAGCTACATGATTCCTTTTTTAACTCAACTGATTTGTTAATTAATGTAACCGAATTAATGTATCCGGATACCACATGATGTATTCGGATTGGACTATTTTTGAAGGGATTTATGTAATTTTAAAAGGGTAGGGAGAAATAGTAATTAGCACCTTGGACTAGGTGATTCTTAAAAATTTTACAAATATTTACCCTTAAATTCCACATTACTTTCTACTCCCTTTTTATTTTAAAATGACATAAATTTATTTAAAAATTCACGCATTGACATCATGCTGACGTCAGAGACCATCTTATATGATATCGATATAGTATCAATATACTGACGGAGTATCACAAATGATTAAGCTGATTCATATATGATACCTATATAGTATCAATATGCCGACGGAGTATCACAAAGAATATACTTTCTACTAATTTAGAGTTTAATAAATAAGATTGTGACTTTAATAATTTTCTCTTAATTTTTTTATTTTTACTTCTTAAAAAAGAGCCCAATCATATATCATATCGATAGGGTATCAATATACCAACGGAGTATCACAGAGAATTAAGCTCAGTCTTATATGAGTTTGGGTCATGGTGTTATACCCCAAATATTTACCAAAATATTCGTAAAGGATATCGCGCTCGCATAACGAATCATCCCTAACTTTTATTTGATCAATCCGAGGCCGAAATATCGATTAGTGGGAAAATCATGTGAAAAATTGATCTCGATTGAATTTTAGGCCAATCGAGTCAAAAGATAATTATTCAAAGCAAAATTGCATTTTCAGAAGGGTGCACAACCAATCTGCGTCACGGAGTTCCTCCTCTACAGTGCAATTTTTCCTGAAACCTGACCAAAAACCAAATTGGCCATAAATCGCACTTCACGAATGCGTCTTATGTGTATTTTGATCGCACTTTTTCAGTTTCAGTGAGGGGTATTTCAGTCTTTTCTCCACCTTTCTCAAATTTAACCCAGACCATTTTGGGCTAAATTTAACTCTTTATCAGTACCCAAAGGGGTTTTCTTCTCATTCATCCTTAGAAACTTTTGAGAGCAAGGAGTAGAGCGGAGGAGAAGAGCTAGGGTTCTTATATTTCAAGCGAGGTCTTCATTTTTTTTGAGTAGATAATTGTCGTCCCAGGTATGTAAGGCTAACTAAAGAATAACCTTGTTCTTCCATGTGCCCCATTATTGTGATAGGTTGATTTGTGAATGAATTGAGTCCCCATGATCGTGTTTCTTGAGAATTTTCTTAAATTTAACATATTTTACATAATATTGCGTAATTGATGTTTTCTACAAATTTGTTTCTTGAAAAATGATTTAAACTACTTATTTCATAAACCCTAATAGTATTTTGACTAATATTAGATGTATATGCCTAAGGATTGAGTCTGGATCCTTGAATGTGTAAATGCATGATTGTAATTGGGATGTGAGCATGATGATAGTCTTGATGAAACTTAATATTTCTTTGTATTTTCATAATTGAACCCCAGTGAATTATCTCAACTGAATTTTGTCATAAATGATTGTCCAAACTATTCTTAAATACATGATTGAGAATGATTGAATAATTGATTGTTGAATAATCATAATTGGTTGAAAGGATTGATCGAATAGAACTGATGAACTGATAAGAGTCCATATGAGACTTATTGATTGGTTTGATTGAGATTGATTGTATTATGAGCATTGAGTCTTGGGAGATGTATCAAGCACCGAATTGGATTAGAGTAAGTAACAACTCAAACTCAATAACTACATAGCCAAACGTAAGAGAGGATTGAACCGCTAAGTCAAATGTTTTTCTATTTTATTATCCTGACATGATAGGACTTGATTGATTGTTGAATCCATGATTGGTTGATTTGTCCTTTACCCTAGAAAAGTATTGGACGGTTATGACAACAGCAACGAACTTGTTGTGTAATCACTGGATCATAAGTGATGGTTGTCAGATAAGAAACTCTCATACAGGTCTTGATAGTACTCTGATTGGATTGAATTGGATTGTATATGATTGGTCTCTGTCTAAACCTTACCCTTGCTTTAGACTTATGACATCCTGATTGAGTTTCTCATCTTTCTGATTTGAAATATTTGAACTGATATTATTCTACCTTGATGCATGTTTCATTCTGCCATATTACATACTCGTACATTTCATGTATTGACGCCCATTTGGATCTGCATCCTTTAATGATGTAGAGACAGGGTCTAGAGATCATCAACAGGCGCATTGTTGAAGATCTTTTTTCCACATTTCGATTGATTGGTGAGTCATCCCTACTTTCGGAGGATACCATTCTTTTATCATCTAGCTTTAGAGTTTATATTTTTACTTTTATTTTGATTAAGATAGCCATGAACATGTCATTGACACCACTTAGAAAGTTGATAGAGGCTTCATAGACTAGATTGTTGATTGTATATTGTCTTTTGACTAATTTCATTCATACTAGTCTTGTTGGTTGGATTAGATAGATTGTTGGCCTTTGGCCTTATTCTATAAGTTATCTATTTTATTATAACATTGAGTTATTCTCTTGATGAGTTAAGTCTTCCGCTGATAGAATGTTGATTGAATGAATCTGTGAACAGACCAAATGGTTTGCTTGGGGACTAATAATAGTCTTTGAATGTCGGTCACGCCTAAGGTACCCTCCCGTGGTGTGACACATGGGTCCATTAAGGATAAATAGTTTGAGTTGGGTTCAAGTTGGATAAATAATTTTATAATTGGGTCTATTTTGTGTAGTTTTCTCTATTTATAACCAATACTCTATATAAATACACCTCAAAAGGAAATTTATTATCACTAAACATCTCTTTTACTGTACTGTTAATAATTGTATAGTGTATGGTCCAGTTTGTTTATATCTAGACTAATTCATGAAGTTTTGTTACCTATCCATCAACACACATATAATTTTATTCATCAAGATTTTGAAAAAATAAGGAGAAATATCTAATCTTTTTGCTTCTGCTAAAATTTAAATGTGAAACGCCATGATTTTCTATTTATTTTAGTAACAACTAGGCCACACATATGTGCATCCATTACTAATTATTTTTCCCTCTATTTTACTTGATTGACACAATTGGCTATATAAGGATCAAACTATTTAATTCTTAACGTAAATTCATATATAAAATGTAAATATTTTAAAATATAAATTTATACATTAACATTAAAAAAATATAAGTCACAATAATTAATGATTTAAAATATTTTAAAATGTATGGTTAAAATGTTAATTTATTTTTCATAAATAATAAATGTGTGACATAAAGTGAAATTTTATAGCCTTCACGTGTATAAAACTGTAGGATGAGTCATTGAGAGAGACGCTAGGTGAAAAACGTATAGTAGACAAATCATAATCTTTAGCTTTGAGATATTATCCATCCATAGAAGGAGAAGTTGCTCAAATTAGTGTAATTTGGCAAAAGAAAAAGATCCAGCTGCTCTTTCCTCTGTGAGATAAGACGACGACAACAATAATATATTCAGCATAATTTATTTAAATATTACTGATAACATATTTGATAGTTAGTTATAGATATATATTAATTTTAGTTTTAACTTGTGTATATTTGGGGTATAGAGTTTGTATCCTATGAGTCTTCTAGGTATACAAGAATAAATGTTGTGGTTTACTCTAACAAGAACACAAATTCTATACCTAGGTTGTCATGAATTGTCCATAAACTGTTAACACCTATTCATAATTAATTAATATATATTCTCACGTCATTAAATTTATTAACACATTATATATATATATATATATATAGATAGATAGATAGATAGATAGATAGATAGATAGATAGATATATAGATAGATAGATAGATAGATAGATAGATAGATATAGATATAAATATATATATGATTTAATTTAAGAAGATAAATAGTTATCAATTTATATGTGAGTAGGTTTTTACTATAATATACCTTTGGTAATATATAGGAATATTGCATTTAGTAGGTTTTCCATGCATTTTACTTTTTTATTAAAGTAAGTAGAAAAAAATTACTTGAAAACTTATCAAAATCAATTCTTTTAATTTTTTTTGAAGGATTCTTATTGAAAAATTGTCCAAAAGAAATATTTATCATAATCAGTAAGTGAAAAGTAAACATAGATTGAAACAGCTGAAGTAATATATTGTAAGTTATAACAAGAATTTTTTGTGTATTTTAACAGGCATAGATAACCTCATTTGCATCTTACATCCTCATTTACATATATATATATATATATATATATATATATATATATATATATATATATAACATACCACTTACCTATAATCTGCACACACTTTTTCGTTGTATAGAATCGATCCTGTTAAACATAGACTAGCATACAATTATGTTGTTGTATGCCTTTTGTACTGTTGTTTGTATGTTATTTTATGTTCAGTGATATATATATATATATATATATATATATATATATATATATATATATATATATATATATATATATATATATATATATATATAGGACGTACAAAAAACATTCATCTGAAATGTAAAATACATAACACTCATTTATGTATTGGGATATAAAGAAAAAATAAAGATATTCTTCTTAATTTCGTGGAATACGTTCAGTATGAAATTTCAGTAAGAATCAATTCTAATCTTCATCAAACTCCATCATATTGAAATATAAACTCCAAATACTATTCTTATTCGTTTGTAACAATACCAATTCAAATAAATAATAATTTCATAAAATTCAATTTTCGAATTTAAAGCTTTAACACTTTTTAGTGGTCGTTACCAGAGTTTTTCTTGCTTTGAGTGCACTTGGTAAGAAAGAGAGAAAACGAAGAAGATTAAAACCTAAAATGAGGAAGATTGAAGACTAATCTCTTACAATTATTCTTAACAAGGACTTCTCTACTCCAATACCATTTTTAAAAAACGAAAGTTTCTCAACTAACGTGGGATGCTTAACAACTTCCACATGTCAAAGAATATGTAATTAAAGAAATTACTGATACAAATACAAAGTTTTTTTGACAAAAATTGTTGATTTCACGTGAATTCATGAATTATAAATATACATCTGCCTCTGCTTGTTACCTTCATCACGAGTATCTTACTCTAAATTGTCAATAGCGGTTGAGTAATAAGATATCAAAGGACTCGATAAAACGTAGTAGGCTGCTACTCTAGGCTCGTACTGCTTCTTCAAGCTCCACCACTTCATTCAATGAATACTTATTAGCTTCCTAGCTAGCTTCGGATTAATAGACATCGATAGCTTTTGCCATGACTAGCTAGCTTCGGGATCAGTGCCACTGCCATCATCCCAAGATCGATAAAACTCCATTGTAGCTTCAGATTCATCACCATCATTACCTAGCTAACAATAGCTTCAGACTCGTGCCTTGACTAACCTTTTGTTCCTGGGAGTAGAGAATACGGATGCTTCAGTTTTCTAATTGAAAATATCATACAGGAAAAGAGAGCACTAGAGTTAATTAGTAATACAGCTAGTGGCACTAGAGAACCTGTAACGACCTGCTCTCGTAGTTAGGGATAGGTCAATGGAGAAGGATTTTGGGCCGGAAAATTTTGGGTACTAACTTTGGCAAATTTGAGCCTAGGCCAGACTTGGACGAATTCTGAGTCTGGTGAACCTAGGGTGACCACGTGAACGATGGGAGGTCAAAATTATAATTTGATTGGATAGGCTGATAGCCAAGGCGATACGGAACATTACGGTTTCGCGGAATCGCATTTGGGTGAGTAAAACTCTCGGAATCGAAGTTTGCGTGAGGGGTATATTTTAATACGTCTTTGAAAGAAGGTATGTTATGAAAGGGGAGTTTGGAGCACAAACTCTGAGCTCTCTGTTCCCACATATCCTGCCAGGGGGGGGATTATTTTCTCCAGAGTGGGATCTATCCCGCCAGAGTGGGACAATCGCGACTTAAGTCGTGAAAAAAACTAGAAATGGTCTTTTTCTGAAAGTTCAGTTTCCAAAACCCAAAGAGGCGACCTAGGGAAATTTCAATTGATTTTCTATGGATTTCCACACGTAGGTTAAGGTTTTTACTCCCTATATTCATACTTTGATTCTTAGGAATTAGAAGTATAGGTGATAATCATTTGAGGTAGGTGATGGTCTAGTTTCCCGTATGTGTTTCATATACTTGTTAAATTTCTTCATGATATGCATGTGTGTATGAATAAAAAAACATACTAGATTATATGTAAAATGATCACTTTCTGGCTATTATTGTGATGAACCGGTTCTTAGTGGTATAAATGTTTTAAACATTGAATGTTCTTGTGATTGTGATATCTTGGGATCGGGTGTCACGTTCCAACACATAATTAGGATCGGGTGTCACGTTCCGACACATAATTAGGATCGGGTGTCACGTTCCGACATGTATGTAGATCGGGTGTCACTCTCCGACACATACTTGGATCGAGTGTCACATTCCGATACAAAGCTGATGTTTATAGATCTCTTGAGAGGACCTTTGTGTGAAATTATAACATGTGAAAGACATTGAGCTGTGATATTGAGATGTAGTTGACTTATTCTGTATATGTATATGCCTATGGTGTTGAAATTTACTTGTCTATGATCCGCTTACTAGCTAACCGTATGATCCTACGAGTACACCATTGTTTTGTGTATTGATACTACACTTGATCTGCCTTTTTTTTTAGTACAGTGCATATTCAACCGGTTGCAGAGAGACCTAGGTTGGAAGATTAGCAAATTTTTCAAAGTCCAAGGGTGAGCTATTCTTTCATGCTACCGTAGACTTTTCTATCTATCTCAGTTCTTCTTTCAGGATTCAGATGTTTAGACAATGTTTCTGTTTATTATTTTTTTCTATTTGGAGTTGTACTCCTGTTCTATACTTGTTAGTTAGAGTTTGATACGATGACTTTCAGTTCCTAGGATGTGTTTACTTCCGCAATTCATTGTTATTAACCTAGTTGACTGAGTTTATGGGAAGTCAGCATTATTTTTGGTTTATTCCCATTTTCGCAAGTTTTAAACTATTATCTCCTAGAGTTTGATAAGCTGGCTGTAGAAATGGTTCTCCCACTGAAATAAGTATTATGGGTGCCAGTCATGGCAGGTTGGGGTCGTGACACAACCTTAGAACTGAACCTCTGTTGTGTCCATTTATTCAGATCAACTACTTTCACCTCATTGTTCACTCATTCGAGACTCGGTGTACTCATAGATATTCCTTGTTGGTCAAATGTCTTCAGTTCAGGGCAGTCATCAATCCCCACTTTCCTGAGCGATAGAATTTCAAGAGCATGCTCCGTCAGAAAGAAATGCCCCAGCTTGGGTAGTCGAAAAAGGTTCACAACTTCCAACAGGGGAAATAAGGGCATGATTTCTTCTCCTTGTTGTTTCTCTGCTGTGATCACTTCTTCCATTGCCTCCCAAATTTCTATCCATAGTCTCCGTAGATTCAGAAGACCTCTGGCCACTGATGGATAGAGACATCAAGTTTCTCAATTTTCCACAACTATGTACATACAATATTTCAAGTTTGCTGAAGTAGGCAGTTGGAAGTCGATGAGAGCATAGAGCACTTATGTTGTTAGGCTCCCAGATATCTAGACTTTCCAAGTTGGGACAAGAAACCTGCAAACGTTTCGGACAAGTATAAAACTTTATTGTATTTTGTTGCACAATTGATAAGTTTAGCCAAAAGTGCTTACACACATTCATATATTTTTAAAAACCAAAATATATATAAAAACAAAATTGTATATGATCTCGTTTAATATTTAAAAAAGTTTTTTAGTATCTCAAACACATTATAGTTTTTTTTTTTCATATAGGTTGGGTCTAGAGGGGTAAAAAAAAGAGTGAGATAATTTTTGAAAGCCATTGACATTTTTGAAATTAAAAAATCACTATTTTATATTTTTTAATTAAATAAATATAATTTGTTAACGAAAAAGGTAAATATGCACCATTTATTAGACGGTGAAGGTATATATGCACCACTTTATTAACGAAAGGTATAACTGCTATAAATCAAAAAGTTGAGCAGTATATTTGCCCATTTTCCCTTAATTCAATGAGTAATTTGGTTTTACTCATTTGCTTGCAAAATTTATCATAGATGTCTCATTTTTTCGGATAAAAAAATAATCCAAAATTGTGTAAAAAAATGTCCTTAATTTATGATAAATGAACAAAATATCTTTCGTTCATAATTTGATATAAAAATGCTCTTATTGTTACTTAATGAGTCAAAGAAATCATTCTTTTCAAATAAATATACAATTTATTTTCTTTTCAAAAGCATTATTTTTCTAATAAGATTTTTTTATTAGCAAATGTTTATCCTACTTCAATTCGAAAAAAATATAAAATTAAAGATATTTCTTATTTTATTATAATTATCTAATAAAAATTAATGATGGATTAACTATGATTTTATATATATGACACATATTATCTGTTAAAATGGTACTATTTTAATTGATAAAATGTGATTACGAAGAAAAAAAATATTTCCTACATTTTATAAGTAAGCGGTTTTAAAATCTAGAAAACAAGAATAAATTTTTTAAAAAGTAATATTTTTATTAGGAATAAGATTTGTTTAAGAGGAAAAGAAATAATATATTTATTCGAAAAATTATATTTTTGATCTATTTGTAATATTAGGAATATTTTTGGACCAAATTATTAACGGCAAGGGACTTTTGGACCAAAATATTGAGGGGAAGAACATTTTTGGACTAAACTATAAATAAATTCACATAATTTAAGATCAGTTTTGACCCTTTTTCAAAAAATAAATTACAATATAGCTTCAAAACAAAGTATTAATCTAAAAGCCCATTTGGATTGACTGAAAACAAAATATAGCTTTTAAGTCAAAAAAATATAAAATCAAACTAAAATGACTTTTAAATAAAAAAATAAAAGGTAGGGAGAGTCCTACATTTGGTTTTTAACTTATGTTAAATTATTTTTAACTTTGTAAAACACTCCCAAAAACTAAAAATAACTTTAAAATAAGTTTGACCAACTTTTAAGTCTATTCAAATCGACTCCAAGTCATTTGTACAACGGTTAAAGAATAGACTTTGTATAAGTAAATATCTTTAATGCTCAAGTAAAAAGTAAAACTTTAATTCATAAAAACCCTCCAAAATTAAAACTGAAAAAGTAATCTAGTTTCCTATTTTAAAAAGTTTTTTTCCTTTTTCATGATAAGAAGCAAACCTTTTCATCAAAAAGAGGATTTGAGTGAGTGATGGAGTTGTTGACTGTAGGCCAGAAATTTCGGAACTCAGGTAAGTCGACGAAGAACATTCTCCGTAACTGAGGGAACTCAATGCCCTCAATATTGTCGCTGCAAAAGTGAGTGAGTCATTCCAGAGAATTAAGCCACAAGTCATCTAAATTGGAGAACTTGATTACATCATGTGTCCTCCTAGAGATGTTCAATAAATGTGTCATTGAATCACAATCACTAAAGTAGAGATCTTTAACGTTCTGAATTTTATTATTTAGCTGCAACTCAGTCAACATATTCTTAGTGTCGTTTCTGGTTGAACTTACACGTCCACTCTCCTTCAACAGGTGGCATATCCAATGACCCAATGGGTCAGTCTATGTGACCTCTAAAGAAATATTCTTGTCGTATGCCTTCATGGTTAACATTGATGCGTCAGCTCTTTTACCCACTTCAAGAGTGTATCGTGTCAACTTGGAGGAAAGGCCCAAGTTACTGTGGATCACATATCCAGAACATTTACTTAATATCAGTGCAGTCAATCTCGATAAAGATTCCAAGTCCCTCGAGGTGGAGTAACTACAATCTTCTACTCCCACTATATGCAGTTCCTCCAATCAAACTAGTCTTGATAAGACACCTGGTGAAATCCTTTTAAGTTCTTTCGTCTTATTTCAAAACTCTAACAAAATTAGATTGGTCAATTTTCCTATCTCTACTGGCATCTCATCTAACTCACAATCTCTGATGCTGAGGATTTCTAAAGTGACAACTTCCCAATGATTGATAGTCACCCAACCATAAATTTTCCAGACATAGCATCCTCAGACTTGACAATCTCTGAATGGATGCTGGAAAGTGTACAATGGAGTAACAATAACTGTCTGCTCTAAAGCTAAGGCATTGAGTTTACTCATGCATTCATAAAAATTATCTTGCAATTTGGTTGGCTCTTTAAAACAGTGTTTCAACATTAGAAGCTTCAGTTTTGGGCAAACTATTGGGCTAGGAAGCTCATCAAGTTTATTTGCAACAATTGAGATGTGACTGAAATGCTCAAAAGTAGTAGTTCTTAGGAACTCTTCTGAGTTCACATGGTGACTTACCATAAAGTTATGCTCTCCCTCAGACACAATACTTATAGTCCATAGCACGGACCACATCATGCATTTTGATATGATTTTTTTTTTAACTTTGGGATAACAAAAAACTGTAAAAGTCAAAAAAGGGAGCCAAGGTTGGCAGCAAGTCAAAAAAAGGGGCCAAGGTTGGCAGCAACTTTGTTTGACAAAGTTGGCTGCAAATTTGGTTGACACGGTAAGAAAACGCGTATACGCGTTTTCTTTCTCCTATAAATAGGGTCTCTTGCCCTCATTTGAAATCATTCCAGAAAGAGAGAGTAAGAATACAAAGAGAGTTTTACACCAAGATAAATATTGTAGTCTTGAGTTTCCTCTTTAGTAGTTGTTCCTTTTACAAGAGAGAAGTGTTAATTGTTGTTTTCTCCTTGTATTTGAGAGCTGTGTACTCCATAGAAATATAGTGAGATCCTTCTACCCCGTGGTTTTTCCCTTCTATCATTTAGAGGGGTTTCCACGTAAAATTCTCGTGTCCAATTTATTTTCAATATTTTTATCATATCAAACTTTAGTTGTAGTGCTTCCTCACCCCAACAGTGGTATCAGAGCCCTCGGTTATTCTGTCTATTTTATGCGAAGATACTATCTGTGAATAGTAACTTTTCGTGAATAGTAAAATTCGGTGAATAGTATTATTCACGTGAATAGTAAATTTCGATGACGGTATAATTTGTCACGACTGTTCGCAAAAATATTCAGAAACGATCTAGAAGGGTGTGAAGCAAATAACAATGTCGAGTACAACAAAGTTTGATGTTGAAAAATTCAATGGGACTAATTTCTCATTGTGAAAAATGAAAATAAAAGCGATATTGAGAAAAGACAATTGCTTAGCTGCAATTGATGGCAGGCCCACAGACTTTGTTGATGACAGCAAGTGGAACGACATAGACAGCAACGCAGTTGCTGATCTACACTTGGCACTAGCTGATCAAGTGTTGTCTAGTGTAGCGGAAAAGCGGATGGCGAAGGAAATATGGGATACCCTTACAGGGTTGTATGAGGCCAAGTCTTTGCATAATAAAATCTTCTTAAAAAGAAGATTGTATACTCTTCGAATGGCAGAGTCCATGTCAGTTACTGAACACATCAATACTTTGAATACTCTATTTTCGCAACTTACAACAATGGGTTGCAAAATAGAGGGTACTGAACGTGCGGAGCTTCTACTTCAAAGTCTGCCTGACTCGTATGATCAACTCATCATCAACCTGACGAATAATACAGACAGTCTAGTTTTCGATGAAATTGCAGCCGCTGTCTTGGAAGAAGAAAATAGGCGCAAAAATAAGGAAGACAGACAAACAAGTTCGCAGCAAGCTGAAGCTTTGATGATGGTGAGAGGAAGACCAACGGAATGTGGCCCCAGTGGAAGTCACAATCATGGCAGATCTCAATCAAGAAGTAAGAAGAATATCAAGTGCTACAACTGTGGCAAGAAAGGGCACTTCAAGAAAGATTGTCGGTTCAAGAAAAAGAGTGAAAATCCTGAGCCATCAAATGCTCAAGGGAATATTGCATGTACCTCGGATGATGGCGATATTTTATGTAGTGAGGCAATATCAAATAATGAAGGCAGAAAATGTTTCACTGATGTCTGGATCATGGACACAGGAGCAACATGGCACATAACTTCCAGGAGAGAATGGTTCCATCAATATAATCCTATCTCAGGAGGGTCTGTGTTCATGGGAAACAATCATGCTTTGGATGTTATTGGTATTGGGTCCATCAAAATAAAGATGTATGATGGCACGGTTCGCACCATCCAGGAGGTACGACATGTAAAAGACTTGAAGAAGAATCTATTGTCTTTAGGACAACTAGATGATAATGGATGTTCATATAAGACTCATGGTGGAGTCATGAGAATATCCAAATGAGCGCTTGTAGTGATGAAAGCAGAAAAACTTGCTGCAAATCTATATGTGCTTAAAGGTGAAACACACCAAGAAGGAGAAGCATCAACCGCGTCAGCAAGTTCATTTGAAGAATCAACGATGATGTGGCATCGTAAACTTGGCCATATGTCGGAACGAGGTTTGAAGATTCTTGCTGAGCAAAAACTTCTTCCAGGGCTCAAAAAGGTTTCACTACCCTTTTGTGAGCATTGTGTTATCAGTAAGCAAAATAGATTGAAGTTTAGCAGTTCCTCTACTAAAAGCAAGGAAATACTAGATCTGGTTCACTCTGATGTCTGGCAAGCACCGGTGGAGTCTCTAGGAGGAGCAAAATATTTCGTGTCATTTATCGACAATTACTCCAGAAGAAGTTGGGTGTATCCAATCAAGAGAAATGCAGATGTTTTTTCAGTTTTCAAAGAATTCAAAGCGCGGGTGGAACTTGAATCTGAGAAAAAGATCAAGTGTTTGAGGACAGATAATGGAGGAGAATACACTGGTGATGAATTTAATAACTTCTGTAAACAAGAAGGTATTAAACGGCAGTTCACGGTGGCATATACTCCACAACAAAATGGAGTAGCAGAGCGGATGAACAGAACCTTGTTGGAACGGACAAGAGCTATGTTGGCAACTGCAGGGTTGGAAAAACCATTCTGGGCAGAAGCAGTCAAAACCGCCTGTTATGTGATCAATCGGTCACCATCAACCGCAATTGATCTGAAAACGCCAATGGAGATGTGGACAGGAAAACCAGCTGATTATTCTCGCTTACATATATTCAGAAGTCCTGCTTATGTTATGTACAACACCCAAGAAAAATCGAAGTTGGATCCAAAATCCAGGGAATGCATTTTCTTAGGGTATGCTGATGGAGTCAAGGGGTATCGCTTGTGGGATCCCACAGCCCGCAAGGTGGTAATAAGCAGGGATGTTGTATTTGTTGAAAACAAGATACAAGCAAAAGAAGGTAGCACTTCAAAAGAAAAATCAGAGACTACTACAGTTGAAGTTGAAGAAATAGAAGAAGTTCCAGTTTCTTCTGAAGCAGCACCAGAGCACGAAGAACAAGAGCAAGCTGAGATCGAAACTTCAGAAGTTCGACGGTCAACTAGGAAGAGAAGAGAACCAGCTTGGCACTCAGATTATTCTATGGAGAGTAATATTGCATACTGTCTATTAACAGAAGATGGAGAGCCTTCAACCTTTCAAGAAGCTATGAAAGGCCAAGAATCATCTCTGTGGGTGGCAGCAATGCAAGAAGAAATTGAAGCTCTTCATAAAAATAAAATATGGGATCTTGTTCAATTACCACAAGGAAGGAAGGCCATTGGAAACAAATGGGTCTACAAGATCAAATGCAATGGTAATGATCAAGTGGAGAAATATCGTGCAAGATTGGTGGTAAAAGGATTCGCTCAGAAAGAAGGTATCGATTTCAATGAGATATTTTCTCCAGTGGTTCGACTCACAACAATTCGAGTGGTCCTGGCGATGTGTGCTATATTTGACTTGTACTTAGAGCAGTTAGATGTCAAAACTGCATTTCTTCATGGAGAACTTGAAGAAGAAATTTATATGCTCCAACCAGAAGGTTTTGAAGAACAGGGAAAAAAGAACTTGGTTTGCAGGTTGAACAAATCTCTATACGGTCTCAAACAGGCGCCGAGATGTTGGTATAAGAGATTTGATTCCTTTATTATAAGCCTTGGATACAACAGACATAGTTCAGATCTTTGTGTTTATTACAAGAGATTTGGTGATGAAGACTTTGTTATTTTGTTGTTGTATGTTGACGACATGTTGGTAGCAGGCCCCAACAAAGATCGTCTCACAAATTTAAAAGCACAGTTGGCTAGGGAGTTTGAAATGAAGGACTTGGGACCAGCAAACAAGATTCTAGGGATGCAAATTCACCGAGACAGAAATAATAGGAAGATTTGGCTTTCTCAAAAGAACTACTTGAAGAAAATCTTGAGACGTTTCAAGATGCAAGACTTTAAGTCAATTTCTACCCCACTTCCTATTAATTTCAAGTTATCCTCAAGTATGTGTCCTAGCAATGAAGCAGAGAGGATGGAGATGTCTAGAGTACCGTATGCATCAGTAGTGGGAAGTTTAATGTTCGCCATGGTATGTACAAGACCTGACATTGCACAAGCAGTGGGAGTGGTTAGTCGGTACATGGCTAATCCTGGAAGAGAGCATTGGAATACTGTTAAGAGGATCCTGAGATACATCAAGGGTACCTCAGATGTTACAATGTGTTATGGAGGATCAAACTTTACTGTTAAAGGTTATGTTGATTCAGATTATGCAGGTGATCTTGATAAAAGCAAGTCCACCACAGGTTATGTGTTTACTCTTACTGGAGGAGCTGTAAGCTGGGTTTCAAAACTACAATCTATCGTGGCTACATCTACGACGGAAGCAGAATATGTAGCAGCTACACAAGCTAGCAAAGAGGCAATATGGATGCAGATGTTACTGGAGGAGCTCGGGCACAAACAAGAGAAGGTTGCTCTATTTTGTGACAGTTAGAGCGCTTTGCATCTTGCAAAGAATCCGACATTTCATTCAAGGACAAAGCACATACGAGTTCAGTATCACTTTGTTCGTGAGAAGGTGGAAGAAGGCAGTGTGGATATTCAGAAAATTCACACTAATGACAACCTGGCAGATATGTTTACGAAGCCGATCAACAGTAACAAGTTCATATGGTGTCGATCTTCTATTGGCCTAGCAGAAACGTAACATCGCAGTAATTGGGTAGAAAGGATGATGTGAAGACTTAATTGATTCTCAATTAAATCTTCAAGTGGGAGAATGTAAAAGTCAAAAAAGGGGGCCAAGGTTGGCAGCAAGTCAAAAAAAGGGGCCAAGGTTGGCAGCAACTTTGTTTGACAAAGTTGGCTGCAAATTTGGTTGACACGGTAAGAAAACGCGTATACGCGTTTTATTTCTCCTATAAATAGGGTCTCTTGCCCTCATTTGAAATCATCCCAGAAAGAGAGAGTAAGAATACAAAGAGAGTTTTACACCAAGATAAATATTGTAGTCTTGAGTGTCCTCTTTAGTAGTTGTTCCTTTTACAAGAGAGAAGTGTTAATTGTTGTTTTCTCCTTGTATTTGAGAGTTGTGTACTCCATAGAAATATAGTGAGATCCTTCTACCCCGTGGTTTTTCCCTTCTATCATTTAGAGGGGTTTCCACGTAAAATTCTCGTGTCCAATTTATTTTCAATATTTTTATCATATCAAACTTTAGTTGTGGTGCTTCCTCACCCCAACAAAAACCATCTTCCAATGTTTCTAACAGAGAACATACCTTGTTTCTTGCTTGTTCTAAATTTGTGATATTCGGAAGGATGTGAAGCCCCATTTCATAGCTAAGTAATTCTTCAGGACAGATATCACTATCTTTCTCGAACAAGAAATAAAGCAAGAAGAGGTACTTGGCTTCCTTACTTTTAAAGTAATCATAGCTTAGCCTCAGAGGTTTATACAACTCTGTGGGCACTTTAAGTATACTTATTGTTATTGCACCACGTAGTTCTTCAAGGGTACAGTTCCACGAATGCCTATTTTTACATCTTTTTAATGCTCCTGCAACTGTAATAATTGCAAACGGCAGCCCCTTGCATTCTTTGGCAACCTCTTTTGTTGTTCCATGAAGAGAAGAATCGTCGATAAAATCACCGACTTTCTTCTTGAAAAGCATCCATGCATCCTCTTCAGATAACGTTCGAACTTTCATGATCTTCTGAGCTCTCATAGCTTCACAAACAGATTGTGAATATCACTTTGCATCGATGGTTGTGGTTTGGAATTCCAAGTTTCTCTAATTCAATAGCCTTCCATACATCATCCAAGATTAGAAGGACATGGTTGTTCTGATCCATTAACCTTGTACGCAGCCGATCTCCATGACTCCACAAATCATCGCCCTCTTGTAATGTCAGTCCAACCTCTCCAGCAATCTTACCTTGAATATTTTTCAAGTTTGGTTGTTAACTGACAATTACCATGACAACATCATGGAAAAATCTTTCTTGTTTCGCCTTTTGTCTGATTTTCTCAACAGTGTTGATAACACTAAGGATGGTAATCCAAAAAAAACTAGAGTATTAACTAAAACAAGTGCGGAAGCAAAAACAGAAACTAATTAAAGAAACTAAACAAGAATTAAAATATATGGGTTTGACACGATCTAAATGGGTTAATAGTTAAACCAAATGCCTTTACTTGAGAAACTCTAACAGCCTTCTAAAGAATACCAAGAAGACACCAAAGATATCAAACAAGAAGTTATCTTACTACCTTGAACTATGAACAAGTTAGGTTGAAAAATAAATTCAAAAGTAATTTGCCACAAAAGTTCAAAAGAACTCTCAATATATTATTCTTTCAAATCTCCCTTTTAAAGTAACAAAGCTCCCCTTTATATAGTAGTAAGAAGGGGTTGTTCAAGATTTAAAAAATTAAAAAAGGCATTTTCTAGAGTCCTAGATGACTGCCCACACACATGATACATAATGTCAAAATAGAAAAAAACTTGACATCTTCTAAAGTCTTAGTGGGCTGCCTACATATATGACTTATAATGTAAAAATATAAGAGAAAATAACACCTCCTAAAGTCCAAGAAGGATGCCCACACACATACGTACCATAAGGTCAATATAGAAGAAAAATGATATTAAATGCTAGTTCTAGAAACTAGTAAAAAGACTAAATAAGTGCTGAAATTTTATTTTCATTTGTGGGCTGATTTGGGTCATATTTCATCTCATCTTGAACTTTAATTTGGGCCTAGTTTGCACAAAATTGGGCCCTAATATTCATCCTCTTGGACTTGAATTTGGGTCACTACTGAAAGGTGCGGCTGGATCACCTCCTTTTTCAGGGAAAATAGTTATAGCATTTGAACAATTCATTTTCCTTCGGTTTTAGCTCTTCTTCCCCAACAAAACACTATTTAATTGCTAATTCTAACACATCAAGATTGTCTTGAAATTTCCTTATTTGAGATCTTGTCATGGGGCCTTTTGGAAACTCCAAAGCTTTCTTAAATATTGTTGAAATTCCATCGATGCTATCATTCCCCTCTTCTTTAAGAAAATCCATCCTCGAATTTAATCCTGCATCAAATAAAGAAAGATCAAAAACATTAAAGGTAGCACTAACTTGATATTCACTAGAAAGATTAAGTTTGTAAGCATTGTCTTCAATCCTTTCAAGGACTTCGAATGGACCATCTCCTCTTAGGTCTAATTTAGATTTTCTTTTAGTAGGAAATCTTTCCTTCCTAAAGTGTACCCATACTAGATCTCTAGGCTTAAAAATAACTGATTTTCACCCCTTATTTTTCATCAAGGCAGTTTGTTCATTCTTTCTTTCAATTGCAAGTCTGTTTTGTTCATGTATCTTCTTCATCATTTCAACCTTCTTCCTACCATCAAGATTAATAATATCATTAGTTGGCAAAAGCAGCAAATCAAGGAGAGTAAGGGGATTAAACCCATAAACAACTTCAAAAGAAGACTTACCAGTAAAAGAATGGATAGTTCTATTATATGCAAACTTTATTATAGGAAAATATTCCACCCAAGAAGTTAATTTTCCTTTTAAAACAGCCCTCAACATGTTTTCCAAAGTCCTATTCACTACTTTCGTTTGCCCATTTGTTTGTGGGTGAAAAGAGGTAGAAAATGGCAGTTTAGTTCCTAACTTTCCCCAAAGAACTCTCCAAAAGTTACTTAAGAACTTCGCATTCCTATCACTGATAATAGTTTTAGATATACTATGTAATTTAACCACTTCTTTCACAAACAAATTAGCCACATGTGATGCATCATTAGGCTTCAAACATGAAATAAAATGATCCATTTTTGAAAATCTATCTACCATTACAAATATACTATCCTTACCAAGTTTAGTTCTAGGCAGACCTAACATAAAATCCATAGAAATATCAATCTAAGGAGAAGTACGAATAGGTAAAAGAGTATAAAGACCATGTGGCAATACTCTTGATTTATCATGTTTACATTCAAGACATTGAGAGCACGCTTTCTCAACATCCTTTCACATGCCAGGCCAAAAGAAATGTTCAGTAAGTATATCCAAAGTTTGAGAAACTCCAAAGTGTCCTATGAGTCCACCACAACGTGCTTCCATAACAAATAATTCACGCAGAAAGCAATTAGGGACACAACTTATTTTCTTTAAAAAGAAATCCATCATTCATATTGAACCTATAGCAAGGTCCCATTATACATTCTGCATAACCTTTTCAAAATCAAGATCATTAGCATAAAGGTCTTTGATTTGATCAAAACCCATCAATTTTGAAGTAAGAGTAGAGATCAAGACATACCTTCTTGAAAGTGAATCGGCAATAATATTCTCTTTTTCTTGCTTATAAACAATCACATATGGAAAGGTTTCGATAAATTCAACTCATTTTTCATGTCTACGATTAAACTTACCTTGGATCTTCAAGTACCTCAAGGATTCATGGTCAGTTTTAACCACAAACTCTCTAGGCCACAAATAATGTTGCCATGTAGGTAAAGTTCTTACCAAAATATATAACTCTTTGTCATAAGTGGAGTAGTTCAATATTGCTCCACTCAGCTTTTCACTAAAGTATGCAATAGGCTTAGAATCTTGCAACAAAATAACATTTATTCCTCTACCAGAGGCATCACATTCAACTTCAAAAGAATTAGAAAAATCAGATAATTGCAAAAGAGGAGCAAAGAACAATTTGTCTTTCAAAAAGCTAAAAGCATTATCTTGTTCTTTTTCCCATGTAAAAACCTTATCCTTCTTAATAACTTCAATCAAAGGAGTAGCAATGGTAGTAAAATCCCTCACAAATCTCCTATAAAAACTAGCAAGCCCATGAAAACTTCTAATCTCAGTTACACTCTTAGGTTTAGGCCACTCTTTAATTGCCTTAATTTTCTTGGAATCTATTTCAACTCCCTAAGAACTGACCACAAACCCCAAAAATACCACACGATCCACACAAAAATGACACTTTTTGAGATTAGCAAATAGTTGTTGCTTTCTAAGAACTCCAAAAACTTATTTTAGGTGTTCTATAAGCCCTTCCAGATTCTTAGAAAAGATCAAGATATCATCAAAATAAACTATAACAAATTTTTCATGAAAATTCTTAAAAATATGATTCCTTATTCTCATGAAAGTGCTCGGTGCATTAGTCAAGCCAAAGGGCATAACTAACCACTCATAAAGCTCATATTTGATCTTAAAAGCAGTTTTCCATTCATCTCTAGGATTCATCCGAATCTGATGGTAACCACTTTTAAGATCGATTTTAGAAAATATTTTGGATCCATGCAATTGATCTAACATATCATCAAGATGTGGAATAGGATGACGATACTTTACCGTACTCTTGTTGATAGCTCGACAATCTACACACATACTCTAAGATCTATCCTTCTTGGGTATCAATAGAACAGGAACAGAGCAAGGACTCATGCTCTCTCTCACAAATTCCTTTTCAAGGAACTCTTCAACTTGTTTTTGCAACTCCTTTGTCTCTTCAGGATTACTCCTATAAGTTGGCCTATTTGGGATTTATACACCAAATACAAAGTCAATTTGGTGCTCAATGCCACGCAAAGGTGGCAGGCCTTTAGGAATATCCTCAGGAAAGATATCACTAAAATCCTGCAAAAGAGAAGAAACACTACTTGGCAAAGAAGATGTTAATGGCTCAGAATTAATCAAGACTTCTTTGTAAGTTAGTAATATTATGGGCAGTCCCTCTTTCCTTGAACTCAAACATTGTTTGGCTTTTATATAAAAACTCTTTTTTTTTTCTTTTCCTTAGCCTCTTTACTCTCACCACAACTTTCTCTTTTTTCACTTGAACCCTCTTTTTGTCTCTCTTGGCCACCTCTTTTTTTTCTAGTTTTTGGCTAGAACTCTTTTCTTTTCCCTCAAGCTCATTTCTTTCCTCCTTTTTGTTTTTTTATTCATTCCCTCAATCTCTTTTGATCATCAAACACTTGAGAAGGTGCTAAAGGTGCAAGAGTATACTTCTTGTCATTAAGCTCAAGAGAATATCTATTCTTTCTTCCATCATAAAAAGTATGCCTATCAAACTTTCATGGACGACCAAGTAAGATATGGCAAGCTTGAATAGAAATCACATCACAAAAGGTATCATCCTCATACCTGCTAACAATGAATGAAATCATGCATTGATTGTTGACTTTCAGTTCACCACTATCATTTAACCATTGGAGTATATAAGGCTTAGGGTATTTCATGAACGCAAGCCCTAACATATCTACCAAGTGTGAACTCACCACATTCGTACAACTGCCACTGTCAATGATCATAGAACAAGTTCTCCCCTTTATCCCACATAGAGGTCGTTTGGATTGGCTTATAATTTGCTTATAAGCTATTTTCAGCTTTTTTTGAGTGTTTCACTGGCCAACTTAAAGTCATTTTGTGCTTAAAATAAATCCTAATAAATAGTTGGGTTTATTTGGATGAACTTATTTTAAGGAGTTTATAAGTTGAAAACAGCTTACAAGTCAAAAAAAAGTTGGCCTAAACCTACTTTTCTTTAAAACATATAAGCAGTTTTCAACTTATAAGCTACTTAAAAATAAATCAATTCAAACAGGTTACTGGTATGGAATATATTCTCCCTTTTTTCTTCATTATTGGTTTGTGATAGACATAAGCCTCCTAATTACATCAACCAAACCATCATTAAAGGAAAATTTTATATTATCTAAACTCTCATCTCCCTCTTCTTTCTCTTTCTCACTTTTTTCACTCTCAAATCCTGTGTTAAGAACCTCCTAGCTACCCCAATAAAACCATCATTAGGTAATTCTACATCATATTCACTCATACCTCCCTCTTCTTTTTCTTCCTCACTTTTTTCACTCTCAAAGTTTCCATCTTCACTCATGATAATGTTCCTCCTAGTTGGGCATTCATGCATCATATGCCCTCTTCCATGATATATATGAGATTGAATGGAACTAAAAGGCTTACAAACTTTAGGGAAAAAAGATTTACCTACCTCTTTTTCATCCACTTTACCTTAGCCCTTGACTTCCTAAGGTTTAGAAGCCACTTCTTCTTTTGACCATGATTTTTTAGAGATGGTGTTAGGTTTACTCTTCCATGAGCTAGCTTGCTGCCTTCTTTTTATTTATTTTTCTACTTTTATAGCTAAATCTACCAACTCATCTAAAGTTATATATGGTTGTATTTCTACTACATCAGCTATTTGTCTATTTAGACCATTAAGAAATCTAGCAATAGTAGCTTCTTCTTCTTCCTTGCAATTGGCTTGAATCATAGCCATATCTATAGACTTAAAGTATTCATCAACAGTCATGGCTCCTTGCTCCAATTATTGAAGACGCCGTTGTAGATCTCTTTGAAAATAGGAAGGCACAAATCTCTTCTTCATCTCAGCCCAGGTTGCAATGGGTGGTTCTCCATCTTGTTGTCTATCCCTTGTAAGCTTTTTCCACCAAATAAAAACATAGTCAAAAAATTCAACAACAGCAAACCTAACCTTCTTACCTTCACAATAATTGTGACAATCAAAAATATCCTCAACTCTTCGCTCCCAATCAAGGTACAAATCTGGATCTCTTGTGCCCTTGAATGATGGTATCTTCATCTTTATGCTATTAATGTTGTCATTGTTGACACCCAATTTTGACTCTCCCCAACGTAATAATAATTTTAAAAAAATAAATGAAATACATATATATTTTAAAGTAATTTTGGCATATATATATCTCTCTCTCTCTATATATATATATATATATATTATTTATTATTATTTTTTACTTATATAATTATTACTTTTTATCATTATTTAAAAATCGTCTAAAAATGAACTTTTTATTTTTAAACCAAATATTTAGTTTATCAGTTTGACTTAATTAATAGACTCATATTTCAAGTTAATTAGTTTAAACTTGAGATTAATTATTTTACTTTGTCAAAATTAAGAAGTTTGTTAATTAATTGATGTTTACTCATCTTATTTTTATTTTAGCTTTCTTCAATTTTAAATAAATAAAAATAATTAGATTTTATAAAACTCAAAATATTTTAAAGTTATTTTATCATCTTTATTTGTTTTTAAGATAATGTATATGTTTGTATAATTATTACCTTTTAAGAATATTCAAAATTAATCTTAAAAAGGGGACTTTTATTTTTTATCAATTATTTCGTAAATTAGTAGCTTTTATTTTCAAATTAATTAGTTGATGACTAGGTTAATTATTTTATTTTATTTTTGTTAGAATTAATCCTTTAGTCATTTTTTTTACATAACCATTTTAAATACATCTAACCACCTCTTACATCATTATATTCCCTACCATACTACAAAATATAATATACACCCTAACCAACACCCTTTTCAGAAAAATCCCACGCGTGCCCCCCCCCTCCCATATTCCAAATAATACTATATTAATCCCCATCATCCTTTGTCACTGCACACACACACACACACACATATATATATATATATATAGTAATACAATACTATTCTATATTAATCTATATATCCGCCCATTCCGTGTTATTTTATTCATCCGTCCATTCCACATTATTTTATTTATCCGTCATTTACTATCATTTGTTTTATCTCCATAACTCTATAAAGAGAGGAGGGCGGACAGAACAGAGAGGGGAAGAGAAAAAAAACAGACAAAGAGGGAGAAAAACAAAGAAAAGAGTTTCAAAGAGAGAGTTGCATATATTTTCTTAAAAGAATTTTTTTGATTTTTTCTCTCTACTACATTGGATTTTACTTGAAGAGCAGGGATAGATTCGTGACCGAGGAATCCCCGTTTACTGCCCTGCAATAAGTAATATTTACTTCATATTCCTCTGTTTTCGTTGTTATGATAAAATATTGTCCTAAAAAAAAATGGGTTGAATCATATTGCTAATTTCATCACTCTCTTCTTGTTTACATGAACACTTTACGGAGCAAAAAGTGAAGTCTTTATTTGGGACTCTAAGAATATTCGAGTGTTTGAGACTCGATATAATCATTATTCCCTCACACGTAGCCGATATCTTAGATTTCTTGAATAGCAAACAAAACAAGATGGTCTCACTTAGAGTCAATTCCGCCTGCTTATATTTTCAGCATTTTGTTGTTGTTGTTGTTGTTATTATTATTATCGTTATTATTATTATTATTATTACTATTATTATTATTATTATTATTATTATTATTTTCGTTATTATTTTTATCATTATTATTAGTATTTTTATTTACTATTATTATTATTATTATTATTATTATTATTATTATTATTATTATTTTCGTTATTATTATTATTAGTAGTAGTAGTAGTAGTAGTATTTTTATTTTACTGTTAGTATTATTATTATTATTGCTATTATTATCATCATTATCGTTATTATTATTATTATTATTATTATTATTATTATTATTATTATTATTATTATTATTGTCGTTGTTGTTGTTGTTGTTATTATTATTAGTATTATTTTCGTTATTATTAGTAGTAGTTGTAGTAGTATTTTTATTTATTGTTATTATTATTATTATTATCATTACTATTATTATTATTATTATTATTGTTATTGTTATTGTTATTATTATTATTATTATTTAATACCATTATTAATATTATTATCGCTATTATTGTTGTTGTTGTTGTTATTATTATTATTGTTATTTACTGTTGTTATTATTATTATTATTATATTTTTTTATTACTGTTATTATTATTAGTGTTATTATTATATTTTATTATTATTATTATTGTTATTATTATTATTATTATTATTATTATTATTATTATTATGGTTATTGTTATATTATTGTTGTTGTTATTATTATCATTATTATTATTATTATAATTATTACTACTACTACTACTACTACTACTACTATTATTATTATTAGTTAAACTTGCTTATATGATTTGAATATGTTCTCATTCATGCAATAACTAATATTATATAGATGTTTGAATTCGGGAACCTCTATTTAAAATGGGTCATCGTAATAGCAGCTTTCCATTTTTTTCTTATATAAAAGAGATCAATATTTTCTTTAAATCCAAGCTACTAGTAAAAAATATATTTTTTTCAAAACATGCACTTATTTCATGCATAAAGCTTATATTTTAGTGTATTTTTTTCGTATAATATTTCATCGCCAGTTTTGTTTTCAAAATTTTGGAGCAATAATTTTGGAGCAATCTTTCTAATTTTAATTATTTAACCTAAGTTTGGTCGGTAATAATTTTTTAACGAATTTTAAAGGATGCTTAACCCCTTCTCTTTAGAATAACTAGAACCCTTACCTAGAATCCTATAAGTTAAGTAGACCACTAATTGGAGTTCATTTTTTACATTAAATTAGTTAATTATTTAGGTATCCTAATTTATCTTAAAAATAATTAGGTGACTACTCCTTAAATCAAATAATTTAGGAATCATCAATAAGTTGTACACCATTTGACCTCGAGTTAAAATGGGATATAACAGCTTGGCAACTCCACTGGGGACTTGAGTTCTAAATCATAACAGACTTAGGTTAATGATTAAAATTTTCTTTATATATTTTTTATATTTTTACATTAATTGTTTGATGATTTATTTATGTGGTTATTTATTTCCTATTGCTCGATATTAATTGTATGTTTGCAATTATTTTATTGCTTTATGTATTTGAATATTTGTTACTGCTTTATAAACTATCATTCCGTTCATACTTCCTCCAATCCTGGAAAATTAATACTATCACACGTACACGTGAGGTGTGTTTCGCGCACCCATAAAATTATTTTTTTTCAAAAAATCCCAAAATTTAGGAGAGATGGCATATGCGCGGGGCGTTCGGATCTTTTTTCGTGTGATCGCGTAGCTTTCTCACTCGAGTTGTCCGCTCGGGAACCTTTTGTCTAGTACGCCAAATCTTAGAAAACATAAGATAGAGTTGTGCTTCCCTTCGATCTAAGTCATGCATGCATACACCTTAGGTGGATTGACCCAGGGTGTCAACCCCACATTTAGAAAAACCACCCATATATCGGCGGATTTCATGACCCAACGACCAATAAGCATATTTTATGGAACATGATAATGATAGACGGATCCAAGCTAATTTTGATATGATGAGTTTGGAAAATGTGTCCTCATTTTATTAATTTGTATTATAGGATATATTCAATTTCCCAAGCGCCAAAAATTAGGATGGTCGAGGGTGTCCCATACAAATTAGAGAAATGGTGGAAAATTTTTAACCCCAGCGAGAAATCAGCAATTATGAAAAAATTGGGTTTCCTCACTATACTATTCAAGATTTCCCCGGATAAGCATGTGGTTAGTGCGTTACTTTCATTTTGGGATCCAGATCGTGTTGTGTTCACATTTAAGAACTTTGAGTTAGCACCTACATTAGAGGAAATCCATTATTTCACTAGTTTGAAGTATCGAGGAAAAGACCATATTATTCCACACAGCCAGTCAGAGAAGAAATTTCTTTGATATTTAGGATTGAAAAACACCAGGGAATTCGGGTACTTCAAACATAATTAGGTCTCCTTTGATTACTTATATGGGATGTATGGATGTTCAGATAGTTATAAGTTATTCAAAAAAGAATTATCTTACACCTCTACCCATTGACAAGTTAACCGTCCTATTGCATTTGTTGTGGCTTTACTAGGAACCTTGGTATTCCCATGAGAACATGGGAAGATTAGCACTTGTATATGCTATGTGGATAAAGCACTTTTCAAAGGAGTCGACGGAAAGGAAATCACCTTGGTTCCTATGATTTTGGCTAAAATACTTTGAGCCCTCGAAAGTGTAAAAGAGGAGAAACAAACTTATTTGAAGGTTGCAATCTTCTTTTGCAAATGTGGGCGGTAGAATATTTTTACCAACGTGAAGACATGGTAGACATATGATTTAGTAATACAAATCATATTAACTATTTTTATGATAGGATGAAAATGTTTGTGTCTCCGATTGGTACTAATGATAGGTACGAGTTCTTGATTTTTTGCACTAGTGACCAAATTCAATGGAAATATGCACTACTCTCATGTCCTATTGCCTACATAAGATATAGAGGGTTTTACTACATCGATCTCATCAGATTGGAAGGTCTCCATCCATATGCCCCAATATGCATGCTCCAATAATTCGGTCAAGCACAAATGATTCCTCTACAAGCAAACATGAAATTTTCTGAAATTTTCTTCGAATCAGACTTTAAAGTACCTAGAGTTGATGAGATTCTTCATGAATGGGATAATGTTATCACTTTGGAGGTAGGAGATGGACCAATAAGAAGAATTCCAGAATATCAGGCATGGCTTTGAAAGGATCGCAATAGCATAAGCCCGAAAGGTGAGCAAGGTTTTGAGGATATTAGGACGACAATTTGGATACGACATTGTCATCTCAGAATCAAAGTAGTTACATCAGAAATGTGGGCTCAAATGGCGAATATAATGCAGATTCTAGATAATGCGAGAGCAGGGCCTAATAGTGTTGGAGCGTCATCCTCATCCATTCCACCATTTTGATTAAGAGCAGGAATTAGGTCAAGTCTTGGGATGGTTTCCATTTTTATGTCATCTTTCTATGTATTTTGTTGTTATTGTACCCTTCTATTGTTATTTAATGAAAATTGGTTCTTTTGTCTTCCAATCTCGAATTATCTCAATTTAATGGCTTGGATCAACCTATCATAATCTCATTTATTTAGCATTTAAACCTATCTTTGGCATAAAAGAGGTCCCGTACATGTTAGGTCGCATTTGTACTATTAATTTCTCCTCTTACTATGTGATTTATTTGCTATGTGATACATGTTTCCTTTTTTGCCAACACTAATTTCCTAATTGATTGATTAAAGCAACGATTATTCGCTTTATACTATTATTTTTCTCTTTTGTTTTACAGAGGTTTCTTCTTCTTTTTTTGATTTATTTCCCCAAAGGTTGATTTGCATTGACTGCGAACTGGCGGACCATCCATACTTCACTAGATCAAAAGCTCGATCATCCACCGATATGACTGATTCAAGCTCATTCGATCAAGATGGTTTGGGATTTGTCACTATCCCAAGAGACGAACCTGAGACTTCAGAAGGAAGGGATCCAATTCCTTATAATGAACACATTGCTAACCTGATGCAATAAATGGCCAATATGCAAAGCGAAATCGATCGACTTTGAAAATTACTAATTTGTCCATTAGCCTAAATACACCACTTCCTGAACATAGGGCAAACACAACTATTCCACTTGTTCACTCTCTCTCACCTCAAGACTTTCCACCAAATCCTTCCCTTCTCAAAACCAATCTGACTGCACCCAAACAACCTATCAACCAACCATAAGTCACTTTTACAAATATCAACTTACAACAAACCATTCCACTACCTTTCACTACCTCATATATTTCCCTAACTCCACTCCTCCAAACTACAGCACTTACCCAAGCTCTACTCACTCAAACTATCCCACTTACTCAAAATACCCCACTCACCCAAACCAACTTGCTCACCCAAAAATACCAAGCGACCCAACACATACCGGTGACACATACTGTAACTCCTAACATGCCATATGTGCCGCAAGTATATGTAGCAGAAGCTCAACCTTTTGTTACTCCAATGCCAACCATGCCAGAAGTTGATCTATATGAGGAGATAGAGAGAGAGGCCAGATTAAAAACAAATTAAAATGTAGCTAAGAAGATTCGTAATTTGAAAGAAGCATTCAAAAGTATCCAAGTTCACAAGAGGTGTGAAGGGCTTGAGTATGAGGATTTATGTGTTCATCCTGATATTGAGTTGCCTGCGAGATATAAGGTACCAAAATTTGATATGTTTAATGGGAAGGGAAATCCTCGATCTCATTTAAGATCATATTGTGACAAGCTAGTCGGAGTGGGAAAAGATGAGACCATTAGAATGAAGTTATATATAAAGAGTTTAACATGAGAAGCCTTGTATTGGTACACAAGTTAGGATCCAAAGAAATGGCGTATTGGTGTATAATGGCACAAGTCCAACCTTCGATGATGAAAAGTGAGATGACCTCTCTTTTTATACAATCTCAAAAGGATGCAACGTATTATGAAAAGATGATAAGTGTGGTAGGACAAAAGTTCTTTGAAATTGTAAGGATAGGAGAATTCATTGAAGAAGGTATTAAAACTGGGAGAACCACTAATTTGGCAGCCTTGCAAGCAACAAGTAAGGCAATTCAGTCAGATTCAATTGGATGAGCCCTTAAGAAGAAGAAGAACGGAGTGTCCCCTGTCCCATCCAGGAACGTAGGCCAAATCAAATGTTAACATACCAAAACCCATAACCCCAACCTTCATACTATAGTTAGTATACCCAAGTTCCTCAGCTAGATTACCAGCCTTCTACCGCCCCTTACCCAGTTTACACCACTCAACCAATATATTATCCACCCAGAGCACCTACTTATCTAAATCCCTCACAATACTAACCTACATACCCATCTTAATCCCATTATGAATTACTAAATCGCCCATCAAATCCACCCAGGCCCTGTCCAAACTTTGAAAGAAGACTAGCCAAAACCTATACACCTCTAGCTGAACCTTTATCCCAACTATATGAAAGGTTGAGAACCTTAGGGATACTCCAACCAAAATAAGGATGAATTCCCAACCCCCTTCCTGGATGGTATGATGAGACTAAGCATTGTGCTTATCACTCTAGGTTGTTGGACATGACACCGAAAACTATCTTACTCTCAAAGATAAGATCGAGGCATTGATCATAGAAGGAGTCATTCAATCAAAGGTGTTTCCCCTAACATAAATAATAATCCTCTTCTAAACCATGGGAATGTGAACATGATCACTATTGATGAAGAATACAATTTAGAAAAGACCATTGTGCTAGTCAAAGAAGAGAAAAATGGCATGACATTAGCCTTTATTTCTCCCATTATCACAGTTCAGGCACGAGCACCATTTGAAGTAGAAGTTATGGTTCCCAAGCCTAAGATTATGGTTTGGTTGCTTAATAAACTTCTTTTGACACTAAAAAGGTTCCTTGGAGTTACTCAACTGACACAAAGGACAGAGGAAAAAGAAAGATAGCTATAGAAACTGTTGCTACTGGAATGACAAGATCTAGGCGATGTTATGCCCCTGAGGATATTGCATGAGTAGGACCAAATAAGGAGAGTAACCAAAAAAGGGTTGTGACAAAAGATGAAATAGAGGATTTCTAGAGGAATATGCCAATAAAAGAATATTTTATTGTTGAACAGTTGAAGAAGACTCCCGTCCAAATTTCCTTAATGTCCTTATTAATGAATTTTGCAACTCACAGGAGCGCTTTGGTGAAAGTTCTAAGTGAAGCTTATAATCTAACCGATATCGCAAGTGAGAATCTTTCAGCCATGGTAGGGTAGGTTTTGGAAGCTAATCAAGTCTCTTTTCATGAAGAGGAATTACCACTTGAAGGTTTGTAGTGTAACAAAGCGTTGGACATTATTGTCAGGTGTAGGGACAAGTTTGTTTCTAGAGTTCTGATTGGTAATGGTTCAGTTGTTAATATATGTCCTTTCGTTACCCTTCGAGCTTTGGGAATTGATAAGGGGGAAATTCGTGAAAGTCATGTGAAGGTTAAAGGTTTTGATGGGACACAAAGGGGAGTCATTGGCAAAATTGATTTGCCATTGCAAATTGAACTCGAGGAGTTTGTAGTAGAATTTTAAGTATTGGACATATCTGCTAGTTATAATTTATTGCTTGGGAGGCCATGGATCCATATAGCTGGTGCGGTCCCTCTTATCCTGCACCAAAATTTGAAATTTATTTGGAATCATCATGAAATTGTTGTTCATAGAGAAGGTAGTAATTTAATGTATCCTGACAATTTGATCCCCGTTGTTGAAAGTATGGAAGAACTAGATGGGTATGTATTCCACACTAAAGAGATTATGTGTGACAATCAAGTCAAAAGGGTAAAGTTGCCACGTGTGATTATGATGGTGGCTTGGAAAATGTTGAAAAATGGTTTCAAGCCCGATCGAGGTCTTGGAATAAACTTGGATGGAATAATGGAACCAATTCAGTTGCATGGCCAGAAATACACTTTTGGTTTAGGATAAGAGCCTACTCCTGAAGAAGTCTCATTGGATGATCTCAAAAGAAAAAGTGACATTTCATTTCCACAACCTATCCCACGCTTGAATCAGGCATTTTCCAAGGCATGTATTACAAAAGAATCAGAGGAAGCCAATGAAGAGAACCTCGTGGAAGGACCAAAAACCAATTTATTGAAGAAGTGGAATGCAATATAATTTGGAGGATTGTACCGAGACTTCGACCATATGGGATGCGAAGCCTGGAGATGCTTTGAACAATTGGACTTGTAACCCATCCCTATTTCTTCGAGAATCTTGGTAGATGCTTGTATTAGAATTAATGAAACAGCACGATTCAAAATTGAGGCCTGAATCATGTTTAAGAATCTTCAAATATTTTGCCTCCACCTTTTGAAAGCTTAAATGTCACATCTAAACTATATTTTTTGCTTTAAATTTCAAAATTTTATCCTGAATTATTTATTTTATTTTATTTTTCTACTCCCTTTCAGCAAGCAAATTAATAAATCTGCCAATACCGAGAATGTGACATGTAATGAAATAAGCAAACAAATTCCAAGTACCAAACATTTTTTTGCGGAATATGAAGAAGAGGTGCGGCCTGAAGAGTTGACTGAAGATTTCGAACATTTTGAGAATAAAAGAAAGACAAATTTGGATGAAACTGAGACGGTAAATTTGAGAGTTTCAGAACTAATGAAAGAAATAAGAATTAGCATCCATCTGACCCCGTCTCAAAGAAAGGAACTAATTGATCTTTTGAGACAATATATGGATGTATTTGCATGGTCTTATGATGATATGTCGGGTCTAAGCATAGACATTGTTTCACAAAAGTTGCCGACCGATCCATCTTGTCCCCCAGTCAAGCAAAAGCCAAGAAAGATCAAGCCTGATCTGAGTTTAAAAGTTAAGGAAAGGGTTTCTAAGAAATTTGATGTCAACTTCATCCGACTCACAAAGTATCTACATGGTTGGCTAATATAGTGCCAGTGCCAAAGAAAGATAGAAAAATCAGAGTATGTGTAGACTATCAAGATCTCAACAAGGTCAGCCCGAAAGATGATTTCCCTCTTCCGAACATTCACATACTTATTGATAATTGTGCAAAGCATAAGTTGCAGTCATTTGTTGATTGCTTTGCAAGCTACCATCAGATTCTAATGGATGAAGAAGACGCTGAGAAAACGGCATTCGCCATACCTTGGGGAGTATATTGTTATCGAGTAATACCTTTTGGACTCAAGAATGCAGGAGAAACATACATGAGAGCTATGACTACCATTTTTTATGACAGGATTCATAAAGAGATTGAAGTCTATGTCGATGATGTCATTATCAAGTCACAAAAGAGTTTAGATCACATGACAGATTTGAAGAAGTTCTTCGACAGGTTAAGGCAATATAATCTAAAATTAAATCTTGCAAAGTGTGCATTTGGTGTCCCTGCTGGATAATTGTTAGGTTTCATTGTGAGTAGGAAGGTTATAGAATTGGATCCTTCAAAGATAAAGGCTATTCAAGACTTGCCTCCTCCAAAAAGTCGAAAGGATGTAATGAGTTTTCTTGGTCGACTGAATTACATTAGTCGATTCATTGCACAATCGACAATAATCTGTGAACCTATTTCAAGTTGTTGAAGAAAGATACTTCTATCAAATTGACTAAAGATTGTCAGTAAGTTTTTGACAGAATCAAGGAGTACTTGTCTAGTCTGCCAGTCTTGGTGCCTTCAGAACCAGGGAGACAATTGCTACTATATTTGTCGGTATCAGATAATGCATTCGGATATGTGTTGGGACAACATGATAAAACTGGGAAGAAAGAACAGGCTATATATTACTTGAGTAAGAAATTCACATCTTACGAAGTTCGGTATACCTTATTGGAACGCACTTGTTGTGCCTTGACTTGGGTTGCACAAAAGTTAAGACATTACTTATGTGCATATACCACTTTTCTCATCTCAAGGATAGATCCATCATATATATATTTCGGAAGCCTATGCCTACTGGGAAGTTGGCAAAATGGCAAGTTTAGCTAAGTGAATTCGATATTATTTATGTCACACAAAAGGCCATCAAAGGACAAGCGCTTGCTGATCATCTTGCTGAAAATCTTGTGGATGAAGAGTACAAATCTCTTAAAACTTACTTCCTTGATGAAAAGGTATTATTTATTGGGGAGGATATTTCAGAAGAATATCCTGGGTGGAGGATGTTCTTTGATGGTGCTGCAAATTCTAAAGGAGTCGGTGCTGGGGCAGTGCTACTCTCAGAATTAGATCAACATTATCCAGTCTCAGCAAAATACAAATTCCTATGCACTAACAATATGGCGGAGTATGAGGCTTGTATTCTTGGACTCAGAATAGTTGTTGATATGAATATACAAGAATTGTTGGTTATAGGTGACTCAGACTTATTGAGTCACCAGGTACAAGGCGAATGGATCACCAAAAATGTGAAGATACTCTCCTATTTACAATGTGTGAAGGAAATATGTAAGAAATTTGTCAAGATAGAATTCAGGCATATTCCTAGAGCCCAAAATGAGCTTGCGGATGCTTTGGAAACCATGTCTTTTATGATTCAACTTTCAGACAAGAATTGTATAGATCCAATCAAGATCAATCTGTAGGATCAGCCGGCCTATTATTTCCATGTAGATGAAGAATTGTATGGAGAACCTTGGTATTATGACATTGTGAGGTATCTCAAAGAAGAAGGTTATCCAGAAGGCATAAGGAATATTCAAAAGAGAACATTGCGGAGGCTTGCAAATCACTTTTTCTTAAGTAGAGAAATCCTTTATAGGAGGACTCCAGACTTAGGGTTATTAAGGTGTGTTGACTCCTAAGAGGCAAGCAAGTTGATTGAAGAAATACATGGGGGTATATGTGGGCCACACGTAAATGGTTTTACTTTGGCAAAGAAGATTCTGTGGGGTGAATATTTCTGGATGACCATGGAAACAAACTGCATTTGTTTTGTGAGAAAATGTCATCAATATCAGATTTATGGTGATTTGATCTGGATTCCATCAAATGAACTTAATGCGACGAGTTCTCCTTGCTCGTTCGCAGCCTGGGGCATGGATGTCATCGGTCTTATTGAGCCAGCCACATCAAATGAACACAGGTTCATTTTGGTAGCTATTGATTACTTCACAAAATGGGTAGAAGTATATTCACACAAGTTTGTGACAAAAAAGGTGGTGACAGATTTTGTTTGCAATAACATAGTTTGTAGATTTGGCATCCCTAATTCAATTATAACAAATAATGGAGCTAATCTCCATAGCGATTTGATGCATGAGATAGGTGAAAGTTCAAATTCATTCACCGCAATTCCACTCCTTATCGACCTCAGATAAATGGAGCAGTTGAGGCTACCAACAAGAATATTAAAAGAATATTGTGGAAGATGATTGATAATTACAAATATTGGCACGAGAATTTGTCATTTTCCCTCCTCGGCTATCGCACCATAATTAGGACTTCAATTAGGGCAACACCTTATCTTTTGGTTTATGGAACAGAAGCAGTATTACCAATAGAAGTTGAGATACCATCCCTGAGGATAATCCAAGAAGCTGAGTTGAGTGATGCCAAATGGATACAAAGCCGATATGAACAGTTGATGCTTATTGATGAAAAGAGAATAAATGAAGTTTGTCACGGACAACTCTATCAACATAGGATGGCCAAAGTTTTCAATAAAATGGTAAGACTGAGACAGTTTAAATTGGGACAATTGGTGTTAAAACGGATATTTCCACAAAAAGATGAAGCTAAGGGGAAATTTGGGCCTAATTGGCATGGACCTTATGTGGTTCATAGAGTATTGACTGGATGAACGTTGATTCTACCAGAAATGGATGGAAAAATATGATTGAAAGCCATCAATTCAGATGCGGTTAAGAAATACTATGTCTAGGAGGTTTTATATTATTTTTCGTGTAATATTTTAGTATGTATTGAAGAACTACATTCTGACCGGATTCTCTTGACGGGATACATAGGAATCCCACATCGGGTCTGGTCACTTAGCAGAAATTATCAAGAAGATCCCATTGTTATGTATTTATGAACTATGCTTGGCTTGATTCCCTTGGTGGGATACGTAGGCGGCCTACATTGACTTCAGTCACGTTATGAGAAATTTTTAATTTCCCCCTTTTTAATTCGTATGTAATAACTACGTATGGTCTGATTCATGTTGGATAATAGGCAGTCTATGTACGACTTTAGTCTCATCATGACGGAATGTTAGTATCTCTCTTGATCAAAACTGGGACAGTTTTGCGGGCAGCATTACAAGAAGACATCAAGAGAATTGAAGAGTATGTTGTAAATCGAATAATCAGGCAGAAGAAAGACTCTAGAAAAGGACGTTTGCTTCGTTTCACGGCATGTCACAATCTAAAGTTTTGCAGAAATTATTTACTATTATATATATATATATATTTAGGCTCTCGAAACCAAACGAGACTAGAAAGAACTAGGCCAAATCGGATATGTAATTATTGGAATAATTGTTGGAGACTCAAATAAATGAATATGCAAGCATGATAATGCTATCCTAAACAATTCTTTTGAATCTAGTGCCCCAATGTAGCAGGCTTTAGTAGTAGTTGTTCAATTCATAATATCAAATAAATCATTTTCATCTTTGGTAAACTTACCAATAGCTATTTGTTACTTTTAATACGAACCTTTTAATCAAATATTTTTTTGTTATTTATTAGCCAAGATTTAGAATGGACGGATATTGCAAGTCCAAACAAAGTTGAAGAAAGAAGAAGTATGAAGAGCAAGAGCTTCAAAGTCAAATACGAATCAACCTTCCCCGAAACTCATAATTTTTCTTTGGATGCAGGCTTGTCAGAAGTATCGGCCAACAAATAAGTCGATAATGTTTGCAGCCTCAAAAGGATCATATGCTGAATGGTTTGAATCACTTATAAATTTATATTTTAGAAAACTTTTAAATAAAGCTTCCCAAAATCTTAATGCACAAATTTTTCCAGTTGCACTACCTATGATATTAAAATACTCGACGTAAATATTCTCAAATGCAATGCATAAATGCTTGCAAATGCACTGAACAAATGCTTTCAGATATCTTCAAACGCTTTGCACAAATGTCTTGAAATACCTTCAAATGCACTGCACGAATGCTTTCAAACATTATCAAATGCACTGCACAAATGCTTTCAAACATTATCAGGTACACTGCACAAATACTTTCTAATATATTCAAATGCACTGCACAAATACTTTTAAATATTATCAAATGCACTGCACTATTGCTTTTTGATATATTCAAATGCACTGCACATATGCTTTCTAATATTATCAAATGCACTACACAAATGCTTTCTAATATATTCAAATGCACTGCACAAATGCTTTTAAACATTATCAAATGCACTGCACTAATGCTTTACGATATATTCAAACGCACTGCACAACTGCTTCAATATATTACCAAATACACTACACAAATGCTTTAATGTATTTAAATTTTGTTCCACATAGCTTTCAATTGCTTTCTAGTGCATTGCACAAATGCTTTAGATATAATTGCATAAAGCGCTTGCAAAAGTGCAATATTTGCAAAGACATAATCATCGACTTGAGAAGCATCATTTTCATAAATTACAGACTTAAAAGTCATATTTTTCATAAATCATTTAGGTTAAGGCCTCATTTCATTAATCATTTGTTGAAAGGCACAATTTTCATGAATCATCGGCCGACTCCATTTCATAAGCTTTATTAAAGATTTTATTAAATTATTATGGCTTGCAAGGCCGCATTTCATATATTCACACCCTAGAGGTGTCATTCCAATGAGCTTATTGCACATTGCTTTATATTTAATATTTATTATTTGTCTTATCAAGTTTAAGTTTTGTAGAAGCCTTAGTACAATGTGGAACTGTTTCTAAGCAGTGAACTGAGGATATTTGTTGGAGAGTCAAACTCACCAACAATGGTCATGAATCTATTCTCGAACTCTACTCAGCATATGTTCCACAATGCGGGTCTTAAAATTCAGTTTCGCCATAACTCGTCACTGGGATAATTTTTGGTTAAGCTTTACTTCATTACTTCCCATATTCTCGCCCTTTGTTGAGTCCAAGTTTCAGTTCCATTTTAAAGGTCCATTTTACTTCACTTCATTTTTTATTTTTTTAATAACTCTTCACTTGTTCAATCTTATTCTTTTTATTGGCGGTCTTTATTATAGTTTCACTAATATCGACACGATTTTATAAATGATGGCATTTACAATTCACTCCACCTTATTCTGACATAACTTCAAAGCTGCATTTAGCTTGATTCTAGAGCAACTCGAGACATGTTGGCAACTCAAAAATAAAATTTCAACCATAATCTTTTCACAATTTTCTTGTCCCCATATTGTCATAAACTTCATTTCAACGTTGACGATCAGGACAAAATTGGCTATTACATCAACTTCTTTGCCAAAAACTCTTTCATCGCCTTCGGTCAAAGAGGGATAGTTGTTGACATTCAATTTTGACCCTCCCCAGCGTAATAATAATTTTTTTAAAAAAAATAAAATACATATATATTTTAAAGTAATTTTGGAATATATATATATAATATAATTATTATTTTTTATCATTATTCAAAAATCGTCTAAAAAAGAACTTTTTATTTTTAAACTAAATATTTAGTTTATCAGTTTGGCTTAATTAATAGACTCATATTTCAAGTTAATTAGTTTAAACTTGAGATTAATTATTTTACTTTATCAAAATTAAGAAGTCTGTTAATTAATTGTTGTTTACTCATCTAATTTTCATTTTAGCTTTCTTCAATTTTAAATAAATTAAAATAATTAGATTTTATAAAACTCAAAATATTTTCAAGTTATTTTATCATCTTTATTTGTTTTTAAGATAATGTATATAGTTTTTATAATTATTATCTTTTAAGAATATTCAAAATTAATCTAAAAAAGGGACTTTTTATTTTTTATCAATTATTTCATAAATTAGTAGCTTTTATTTTCAAATTAATTAGTTTATGATTAGGTTAATTATTTTATTTTATTTTTGTTAGAATTAATCCTTGTAGTCATTTTTTTATATAACCATTTTAAATACATCTAACCACCCCTTACATCATTATATTCCCGACCCATACTACTAAATATAATATACACCCTAACCAACACCCTTTTCAGAAAAATTCCATGCGTGCCCCCCTCATATTCCAAATAATACTATATTAATCCCCTTCATCCTTTTGTCTCTGCACTATATATATATATATATATATATATATATATATATATAACATTAAATATATATATCCGTCAATTTCGTGTTATTTTATTAATCCGCCCATTCCTCATTATTTTATTTATCCATCAATTTTTATCATTTTTTTATATCCATATCCCTATAAAGAGAGGAGGGCGGACAGAAAAGAGAGGGGAAGAGAGAAAAAAAGGCGGACATAGAGGGAGAAAAAAAGAGAAAAGAGTTTCAAAGAGAGTTGCATATTTTTTCTTAAAAGAATTTTTTTGATTTTTTCTCTCTACTACATTGGATTTTACTTGAAGATTAGAGATAGATTCGTGACTGAGGCATACCAGTAAGGTTTAAACGATTCACAACATCTATGGGTGTTCAAAATAACTATATATATTTGTACTTTCACTAGAATTTATTTTCCTTTCGCAGTTGTAAAATAATAAAAGTATGGATGTCGCTTTCGTCCCTTTTCCCCTACCCACTATTTTCTTCTAACCCATTTTCCCCTCTTTTCTCCTAGTTTTTCCTCTTTTGTCAATGATGGTTTGCTGATAGTTGCTTTGCCATGGCTATAAATAGCCAATGTTTGATGCAAAGATATATACATAAAAATTATAATTATCTCAATTGTGTCTCTTTCTCTTACTATCTTTTTTATTAATTTGCTAAGTTAATTTCTTTTATAATATATTATCAGCATGAAGTTCTAATTTTCTCCTGATATATTAACTCCTATATCAGGTATATCTACTGAAAAATTTTAATTTTAATTGTCTTTATTCTTTCTAAATTAATTTCTATCTCAATTTTATCATGTCAAATTTATCAAAACTTGAGTTTGTGACACTTGACATTTCTGGAAAAAATTATTTATCATGGATCTTTAATGCTGAAATTTACCTTGACGCTAAAGGTCTTGGTGATACTATTAAACAACATAATAAAGTATCAAGCCAAGATAAAACAAAGACCATGATTTTTCTCCATCATCATATTCATGAAGATTTAAAAACTAAAGGATCGATATCACCACCTAAAACTTACGGTATTACCAAAAGCCCGATATGACTGGATACACCTTCAATTTCAAGATTTTAAAACTGTGACAGAATACAATTCTGCTATCCACAAGGTAAGTTTTCATGTTAAAATTATGTGGAGATTATATCAATGATGATGACTTCCTTGAAAAAACTCTTTCCACTTTTCACGCTTCAAATATGTTGCTACAATGATAATATCGTGAAAAAGGGTTTAAGAAGTATTCTGAATTAATTAGATGCCTACTTGTGGCTGAGCAAAATAATACCTTGCTGATGAAAATTCATGAAGTCCGTCCCACTGGTCTGCTCCTTTCCCTGAAGCGAATGTTGTAGCAGTGCATAATCAGTCTGAATCAAGATAAAATAATTATCGCAGCCGCGGTCGTGGCCATGGTTGCGGACATAGGCGAGGATGTGGTAGAGGACGAAACAATTATCGTCATCATGTTAGAAATAAACATGAGAACAATAAAGTTCCTCAAAATAATCTTTCCAGAGGTAAAACCAATATTTGTCACCGGTGTGGTATGAAGGGTCATTGGGTACGTGAATGTCGTATGCCCGATCATTTTATGAAACTTTATCAAACCTCTCTCAAAAGAAGAGATAATAATGTAGAGGCACACTTGAATTTTTGAAATAATGATAATGAAGAAACTCCCTCAAATAAATATGAAGATATTGAGGCGAATCTTGCTTATAAAGATGATGCTTTCGAAGATCTACCAAATATTACTCATTTGAAGCTGAAGATTTTATGAATATTGACTGAAGAATTGATCATCTAACTGGGGATAAAAATAGTTATTATTTTTTTTATTATGTTTGATATTATGTTGTCCTTCATAAAAGGTTTCTTAAGGCAGTGCAATTTCTTAAAAGTTTCTTATGTTGTTAGTTTTTCATGTTCTTATAATGTATTTTTTTGTTTATGAAGAATATGAAAATTCCCCAGTCAACAGTTGGATCCAACATCAATTATGATAATATGTGTCTTATTGATAGTGCCACAACACATACTATTTTAAGAGATAAGAAATATTTTTCTTATTTGATTATGAAAGAAGCTAATGTTAATACAATATCTGATAGTACAAGATAATTGAAGGTTTCGGAAAAGCTAAAGTTGTACTTATCGGAGGAACAAATTTAATAATTAATGAAGCATTATATTGAAGTAAGTCTTAAAGAAACTTATTAAGTTTCAAAGACATTCGTAAAAATGGTTATCATATTGAGACTACAAATGATGAAAAAAATGAATATTTTTACATTACTACAATGATGTCAGGCAAAAAGTTTATACTTGAAAAGTTACCCGCTCTTTCATCTTGCTTATACTTCACATGTATTAGCATGGTTGAAACACATGTCATAGTAAACCAAAAGTTTACTAACCCAAATGATTTTATTATTTGGCATGACCGATTAGGCCATCCCAGTTCTAATATGATGCGCAAAATAATTGAGAGTTCACATGGACACTCTTTGAAGAACCAAAAGATTCTTCAATTTAAAGAATTCTCTTGTGTTGCATGTTCTCAAGGCAAATTGATTACTAGACCATCAGTAATCAAAGTGGACATTGAATCCCTAACATTTCTGAAACGTATACAGGGTGATATATGTGGGTCCATTCACCCATCATGTGGACCATTTAAATATTATATGGTTTTAATAGATGCATCTAAAAGATTGTCACATATATGCTTATTATCAACTCGTAATATGACATTTGTGAAATTACTTGCTCAAATACGAGTTGGTGTCCCAGTAGGACAATTAATCAATGCAAATGAGTCTAAACCACATTTAAAATGTGATAGACCGATCAGTTCTAAAGATAAAAATCCTTAAAAAAAGGAGCAAACAATCAAGATGTTCATGATATAACGGAACCTGATCAAGAAGAGCGAGGAGACATAACAATTAATAAAATCTTGGAAAAGGTTAAGGCGCCTGAAAATGATAAAGAAATTCTGATAAATTATGTCTCATTAGGAAAAATATGGAACCAAAATAATGTAATTGTCGACAATAGTGTTGCTTATAATGTTACTATGGAAATAATGCAACAACATGAGGATCTTGAACCAAAATCTATCGATGAATGTAGACAGAGGACTGATTGGCTAAAGTGGAAAGATACAATTCAAGTTGAATTAGTTTTGCTTAAAAAAAGCAAAGTTTTTGAAACGATAGTCCGAACACCTGAAGGTATAAAACCAATGGGGTACAAATGGGTCTTTGTGCGAAAAAGAAATGAGAAAAATAAAGTCGTAAGATATAAAGCACGACTTGTGGCACAAGAATTTTCGCAAAGACCCGGCATTGATTATATGAAAACATATTCTCCTGTGGTGGATGCAATTACTTTCAGGTATCTTATAAATCTAGTAGTTCATAAAAACTTGGCATGCATCTGATGGATGTCGTTACAACCTATTTATATGGTTCTATGGATAACGATATTTTTATGAAAATTTCTGAATGATTTAAAATGCCTAAATCATATAAAGATTCCCGGAAAACTTATTCGATAAAACTTCAAAAATCTTTATACGGGCTGAAACAATCAGGGCGAATGTGGTACAATCATCTTAGCGAATATTATTTAAAAGATGGATATAAAAATGATCCAATTTGTCCTTGTGTCTTTATGAAAAGGTCTGAATCTGAATTTGTCATAATAGAAGTATATGTTAATGATTTGAATATTATCGGAACTCCTAAAGAACTTTCAAAGGCAGTAAAATGTCTGAAAAAGGAATTTAAAATGAAAGACCTCAAAAAGACAAAATTTTGTCTTGGTCTATAAATTGAACATTTTACAAATGAGATATTTGTCCATCAATCAACATATACAGAAAATATTTTAAGGAAATATTACATGGATAAAGCACACCCACTGAGTACCCCAATGGTTGTGCGATCTCTTGATATTAATAAAGATCTATTTCAACCTCATGAAAATGATGAAGAGATTGTTGGTGCTGAAATACCATACATTAGTTCAATTGGTGCATTAATGTATCTTGCCAATAATTCTAGACCAGATATAGCTTTCTCGGTAAACTTGTTAGCAAGATTTAGTTCTTCCCCAACGTGAAGACACTGGAATGGAATTAAGCATATATTTAGATAACTCCGAGGGACCATTGATATGAGATTTTTTTACTTAAATGAATCCACGTCACAATTGATTGGTTATGCAGATGTGAGATATTTGTCTAATCCCCATAAAGGTCGATCGCAGATAGGCTATTTATTTACATGTGGTGATACAATTATATCATGACGTTCAACAAAACAAACTATGGTTGCCACTTCTTCAAATCACGCAGAGATAATAGCCATCCATGAAGCAAGTCGAGAATGCGTTTGGTTAAGATCAATAACTCAACACATTCAAGAAATATGTGACCTTTTTTCGAAAAGAGACGTTCCAACAATATTGTATGAAGACAATGTTGCATGTATATCTCAACTGAAGGGAGGATACATCAAAGGAGACAGAACAAAATATATTTTACCAAAAATTTTTTTTACTCATGATCTTCAAAAGAAGGGTGAAATAGATGTTCAACAAGTTCGTTCAAGTGACAATTTAGCAGATATGTTTATCAAGGCATTGCCGACTTCAACCTTTGAGAAAATAAGATACAAAATTGGAATACGTCATCTTCGAGATATTAAGTGTTTTCATCGGGGGGAGTAAAATACGCGCTGTACTCTTTTTTCCCTTAACCAAGTTTTTGTCCCACTGGGTTTTCCTGGTAAGATTTTTAATGAGACAACACTCAAGACGTATTACCAGATGTGTGTACTCTTTTTCCTTCACTAGGCTTTTTCCCACTGCTTTTTTCTAGTAAGGTTTCATCGATGCACAGTATCTATGGGTGTTCAGAATAACTATATATATTTGTACTTTCACTAGAATTTGTTTTTCTTTCACATGGACGGGGAGTGTTGTAAAATAATAAAAGTATGGGTGTCGCTTTCGTCCCTTTTCCCTAGCCACTTTTTCCTTCTAACCCCCTTTTCCCTCTTTTCTTCTAATTTTTCCTCTTTTGTCAACGATGGTGTGCTGATAGTTGCTTTGCCATGGCTATAAATAGTCAATGTTTGATGCAAATATATATACATAAAAATCATAATTCTCTCAATTGTCTCTTTTTTTTTTACTATCTATTTTATTAATTTGCTAAGTTAATTTGTTTTATAACAATTGAGAGTAAAGTGAAAGCTGATAATTGCACGCTATTACTATTAACTCTCCCTCACATGGACCACTACTATTTTGAAAGTGCCGGGCATCACTAAACAACAAACACACGTTTGCCTTTTAACTTAACTTTTTTCTGAACAGATGGAAAAAAAGGTATTGGTAGAGGTGTTATCACCAAAAATTTCGATGGAATAGCAAGTACTTCTTTTTCTTTTTTAACCAGATATTCTCGAGTTCAATTAACATACTTTTGGAAGGAAATATTTTACCGGGGACATCAGGTGTGAAAACAAAAAACGGCATTGAACCTCACATACTTACTGGAAAGTAAAGGTGAGATAATTAAATGAAAAACTTAACAAGAAAAATAATAGAGAATTTGGTATAGAAAATGCAAGCAGGAATAGGAGTAGTGGGGTCAAAATGATAGCATTATTAAAGTGGGGACATTCCAAAATGGCAGACACAGAAAAGTAGAAATAAAAGGAAAAGTCCCAGATTTTTAACAATCAGTTCAGTTGATTAAGTGGAATATTCATGGTTCAGTATTAGGTAATCCATCGCTATCTCCTTTGGTATATGACAATGAAAACTAAAAAATAGCATTATTAAAGTGGGAGTGTTTGATTAGATAACATTTCAAATAATCTGATTCCATATGGCAGAAAAAGAAATGTAGATAAAAAGTAAAAGTATTGTTTGCTTTTGAAATTTTCTCTCCAATTGATTAAGTGAATCATGTTGAAGCCCCTCTTCTCTACTCCTCAACTGTTTTTCAAATTCTTGGAATTTTGGAGTGAATTTTATGGCCAAATGTGTTGAACTCCGAAAAATAATTTCACAATTTTCTTCACCTGTCAGAATATCAGATTCAACAATTCAAAAAAAGAGAATATACATTTAGTAAAGCACTCAATTCACATCATATGGTATTTGAAGACCTAGAAAGCGACGATAACTGAAACAGTAGCAGCTACCCATTGAATGAATAATTAGAATATTTTCTGGATTATTCTGCAACTGATACCCCTTGTATCTTTCGCTCACAAAGTGTGTGTGTGTGTGTTTTTTTACACACTATTAGTTTTGGGAACCTCTATTATTATATAAAATTCAAACTCATGTGGAAAATATGCTGCTACTATTATCTTATTAGTTCGTTTCTCGAGTTGGTATAGGCCAATAATCAACATGAACAATTTTAAGAATCTTCATCAAACATTACATGTTCTATATATTAATTTATCATAATTACAAACTAAAAAAAATATGAAAAGAAAATTGTTAAAATGAAAGCTAAAGAGAAAATATTCATAATATCAAGGGAATCAAATAACATGAGTTTGATATCCTATTGATATTCAGTATCAATAATTCATCTGAAAGCAAATAGTCTGTAGGAGTTGAAAAGCCTTTCAAGTAACTGACATTAGTACAACCATTTAATTATTTTTACATTTCAACCGGAATTCATTAATTCAACTATTGAAATGTTTTCCTAAGCACAAATTTAAGAAAAGAATCCTTACTTTATAAAGAACCAGATTTCTTTTTTCTACATTTGAATTTAATAATAAAAAATAAATTAACATTTAAAATTAAACATCTAGTTAATTAATCCTTATCAGTAAAAATCACAAAATTTTCTGTAAAAAATACCCTCTCATTGTTGTTGTGTTAATCTTAAATCATAAATACTGAAAAATATATCAATTTCCATTTCGGCACAATGGATTTATATGTTATATATTCAATATCATTGTTATTATATATTAACAATATTTATATATAATATTGTTATGTAATTTTCTCATATCATATTTTTAGTAACAGGGGTGGCTGGAGAAAGCTACTAAAGGATTTTGTTTTATGTCTCCAAAAATTTTAAGGCCCCAAATTTCTTATAAATATTTTAGTACTTTGAACTAAACAACGAAAACTACATATTAATAAATAAAGTTTTTACATTAAATCTATGATAATGTAGTATAAACAAATGGCTAACATCTTATTAATTAAAACTAGTCCTTACTTTTATAATATGTGATGTTAAACACTTTTTATCTTTTAAAAAACACTACACTATAAACAGTTATTATATAAAAACAAAAAAAATACTCGAAATTATTAAGACATCCATGTTTAATGTATAATATTTTATATATCAATTCTATTATACATATATTTATAAATTAAAATTTCTCAAAAAAGGTAAAAATTATTTTAAAAGAATTAACTAATTATTTAATTATGATTAAGATCTTACTTTAATGAATTAAATCTTATAATTATAGTTATGTCACGTGATGTTAATTTACTCAAATTGAAAGAAGAAAAAATGGGGAGAGAACAGTATTCAAGGAAGTGTTCATTTTATGTTATTTTTTATGAATGATTATGTTGGTATTTGATTTTCAACAATGGAATTAATGTTTCATGTGAATTATAAAGCTACAATCATTAAGTGCAATTAGTGTAAGAAAAATTCATATAAATACAATTTTCAATATCCTAAACTTGGATCAACCGTATGTATTTTCCATCTAATTCTTTCATCTATTTGTGTATGCACATTGACATGCATAGAAAACTATTTTAGGATACAAATTCTAAACACTGAGAGCATGTTTGACATAAAAATGTACTAAGGAGAAGAATATTCAGGGTTAAATCTTAATTTGGGTGGCACGATGAAAATTTTCAAAATTTGAAATTGACCCGATTGACGTCATCCCATTATAGCGGTCGGCAGGTTGCTGTAGCGAAATTAACGGGACCAGAAACTAAAAAATGATGATTTTATAATTAGACTCTTCTCTTCAATTGGAAAAGGAACGAGGGTGACTCCAAAAACCCCTGCTCCAAGCTTGGAAACAATTGAGACGAAGGATTTCAGCGCAAATAGGGTAAATCCTCATGGATTCCAGGTCTACTTCTATCAAAATTCGCCTCCACAGAGTTAGAAGTTGGTATTCAAACTTCTGCAACAGCCGTTTGTTGTAGATTGACGAGAGATTCCATGCTTCGACCTTCGGATACAGAATCTGAATGATTAAAACGTGTTGATTATTACTATTTAGAGTGAGAGTATACTGTAGTAGGTAATGTTGACTCTATGGCTGACGATGAATATTTATTCTTTGGTGGTTAATCTTTGGTAAGTTGATTTTGAGGTGGGGGCATGGATTGATAATGTAAGTGTAAAGATATTGTTGGGGCCATAGATTAATCTTTACTATGCGGGTTTATGGAATAAAGAAATGAATATTCAATGTGAAAACTGGAGACCATGTGGAAAGATAGTAAGGGCAAACCCTTTAATAGGATCATCTCTTAAAGAAACCCTTTAACCCTTCTTCTTCTAGAACATTTGGGTTCAAAAAAATGACAATGTTTTCAACAAGAAGCATGACAAAATCTCCACCCTCAAAGCCCTGAACCAAGCCACTGAGTACCATCTAATTATTAAGCACGAAAAACCCTAAAATCAGGAACCATATCCATTCAGGTCAAATAGAATCCTCCTATATCTGGGCACTACATGCTTAATAACGATGATGCCACCATCAACGCCACTAACATGGGAGGGTTGGGAGGTGTAATCCGAAATCATAGGGGCAAGTGAATTATTGCATTCACCCAGAAAGTGGCTCACAACAATCCCTTATTAGCTGAGCTACAAGCTCTCTGTAAGGGCCTTGCTATAGCCTACACAAGGAACCTCCAACCCCTCGAAGTTAACATCCACTCCACAGAGGTAATCAGATCATTATTCCAAGGTAATCCCCTGTACACTAACATATTATTTGAGTGCGGGTCATTGATGGGGAAGATACGGATGACACAGGTGACACACATTTTTCGGAAGAAAAATAAAGTGGCGGACAACTTGAGCAAGGAAGGGCAAAGTCAAGTGAAATGGACGTGGAGTTTCTATCATTAGTTCCACCAATGTGTGTAAAGAAACATGTGTGGGCAGACATAGTAGGAACTACTACTTGTAGTAGAAAGATCCCTTTTGGAAACAACAATTTGAATGGCCATAATTTGGGCTATGTTTTTACTAATTACTCTATTATGGGAGAAATTATTCTCCCCATTTTGCAGACTAACCTTTGATATATATATATATATATATATATGCGTTTTGAATAAAAAAGGATATTCAATAATATTTTATTGTCATTCTATGAGAATGAATTGCCTTAAATACTTGTTGATTTTACAAGTGTGAGTTGGTTACATCGTGATTGTGGTTGTGATTGTTGTAACGTTTGTGACTATCGATTGACTCGGATACCACTTCCGGTACAGAATATCTATCAGTTGGCTTGAGTATCACACCTGGTACATGTTCTAAAATAGTTGGCTCAGGTACCAATTTAAACAAATAATAATTTCGCAAAATTCAATTTTTGAATTTAAAACTTCAATACTTCTTAATGGCTACTTTGAGTGCACTTGATAAAAAAATAAAAGAGAAGATGAAAAAGATTAAAGCCTAAAATAAAAAGATCGAAGTCTAATTTCTTACAATTTCTAATTGGTAAAATATTGTTATATTTAGTAATTACATAAAATTAAAAATTAAGTCTTAAAGTGGCTTATATATTTCATATAAATAAATAAAAAATCGAAATATCTATAATTGAATTAGGAAAAGGGAAAGATCCAAATAAATCTAAACTTCGTTAATCGTTAGTGATCTAGAGTAGGCCACGTACTAGCAATTTTGAGTCGGCCACATAGGAAAATAAGATGATGAAAATCAACAGGGCCCATTAGGCCCAAGCCCAGTAGCCCACACAATCTCAAAGGAGGAACCTCCTTCTCACCGCCATGGCAGCTCGTTTCGCGAGGTCGATCGGAGCTTTATCATCCTCCGTCACTCATAAGTCGCCGGCAGGGATTGAAACCCTCAGTCATGGCGTCTTCAAGCCACGATTGGCATCATCTTGTTCTTCTCCTGAGAATGAGTTTCCTAAAACTAATAATAAGAAAATGACTGATCGTCTCTCCGGTGTTATCGACTCGGTCAACGATCGTAAGCTTCCACCTGAACTTCGAGGTCAACGTGACGCCGTTAGGTAATTTCTGACATGCTCACATATTCTACTTAGAAAAATGACAAAAAAGTTCATTTCTACGAGCTCCTTGTATGATGATCCATTGTTAAAATTTTAATTTTTTTACTGCTTGGTAAGCTAGGTAGCTCAAGATGAAGATTGTTGTACAACTCGTTTGTGCCCTAGTTGATATCCTCCTCCACCTATGATTTGAGAAAATGATATGATGTGTTGATTCAGCTGCTGGGATAATGTGTTATTGTTTGCCCAAATTACTGCAAAAAATTGCAGTGGTGTTTATTGTGATGATTAGGTACTTGGCTCAATGGATACCATATTCCTAGCAATGCTTAGTTCACAATGTATTCAGAATGTTTTTGTTCCTAATTCATCTCAACTTAATGAAAACGTGATGCCAATGGAAATTTCAGTTTATCCATGACTCGAGAAATTTTTATACTTTCATTTGATGGACTGTAAGGTTAAAAGTCCTATCTCTAGCAAACTGCATTCTGTATTGGATAATGAAATGTGAACTTGTTCCATTGAAGCAATCTATGTATAAACTATAAAGTGAGATTGATAAGACACGTTGAGTGTGATCTGCTAAACTCACAAGTGTCCGAGAAAAAATATTACATATCTTCCATACCCAAAAGGACGAACTATTGGAAATTGTCTGAATAAATACAGCATGCATCAAATTATTATTGTTGCACTGATACACATTGCTCCTACTGGACACTTAGCTTGGTGTTTATGTATCACAAAAACTTAGGTTATGACATATATCCAGAGTGTGTCACAAATCTGGAAGTGTTTTCTTGCTGTAATTTTTTTTTTTTTTTTTTGGGGGGGGAGGGGGTATATAGTAGTAGTTTCACTAGGTGATTCTTCCTATCTGTCCTAGCCTTGGTGGATAGAATTACCATGATACATGTTGCTGGTGGTAGGTGGCAGGTATCCGGTGGAATTAATCGAGGTGCATGAAAGCTGACCTGGACACCACGGTCATCGAAAAATATATTTATATATAGTAGTAGTTTCACTGTAGTTTAGGCTTTTAATTGCTATGATTTTACCACATCAGGTGTACAAGAGCTACCATTAATATAACTTTTGGTGTCTAACTGTAATTTCCTCTTAAGTCCAAGTCACTTGAAGTTCTTTGATTTATTACCGAGCAATCCTCCTAGTGAGAAAAGTCATCAAGGATAATCTTATGAATTATTGGGGAATTGTTGAAGTAAATATTGTTGTTACTTTTGAGTCGGTGATTTGTGATTGAATTTGATGATTTGTGATTGACATCCTTATTTTTCATTCAGATAAGTACCACTTTAGAAAACTTTTCTACCTCTAATTGTTGAAGGAGGAGAATTTTTTGGTGGTTGTCTTAAAGCCACCACTGGTGTTTGCTGTAAATGAATGGAGCACGGTCCATTCTTTTCAGAATCAGCATGATCTTAGTATACAACTAAAATTGTAAAGGTAAAAAGTCAGAAGAGTGTTGTTTGAATTCTTGAGTGTGTGCTGCATAACTCTCTAGCTTTCACTTAGTTACTATAGCTGTGTTTAGCTGGACCAATTGCAAATAGTAGGATTCTGATTTATCCTCATTGTTATGAGGACAATCTTTTGGAGTTCTTTTTCTAGGCAAATTTCTTTATGGAATGCTGGTTTTTAATCTTGCATGGAATAATGATCAGGTCAGAAACTGACATCATCAATGTTGTTGAACAACGAATATGGCATTCCATGGAAGAAGGGCAATTTGAGAACTTGCCAGGGAAGGGAAAACCGTTGGATCTCAATACTAATCCTCATGCTGATCCAGCTGAAGATACCTTGTATAGGATTCTCTCCAAAAATAAATGTGCACCTGAGTGGGTTGAATTGAACAAAGAGATAAGAAATAGAGTAGTTGAGTGGAGATTAGCGCTTAAAAGGGCATGGACACACCGAGGCTCTGTCGACGATTCTAAATGGATCGAGGCATCCGAGTCTCTAAAGCTGCAGATACGTGACATCAATAACAAGGTGAGCAGCACAAGGAACTGATTTACTTTTCAAATTACCTATTCAGTTCTGTTTCTTTTCCTACTCCGTGTATGGTGAACTGCTACTGTTTTACCCCATGATTATTGTCAAAGTATGTCCCGTGTTTTCTGTTTGCATGTATATGCATTTGGATTCTCCATATTTGATCTACATATTAGTATGGTATGCTCTGCTAGCGAATTGGCTGAACTAGGATACTACTGTTGACATTTAGCATGGCATTGAGATTTAGCAAAAGTTAATTAGAGCCGTAATACTTGCAAGAGCTAAATATGTGTCTTGGATTCAGGTTTTCCGATACAATCTTATTGTCCCCTTTGGCCGCCAAATGCTCGGACTCAAGTGGGAGAAGGAAATGGACCGACTGAAAGAAGAAAGTACAGGGAGCTGAACATTTTTCATGTCTCATTGATGGTGTAGTTTATCATGTGGAAGTGGAAACTTCTATATATGGAATGGTTCATTGTGTTCTTGCTTCTTGGTTTCTTCCTTCCTATTCCAGTACTTTGGGAATTTATGTTTCTCAGTCTGTTGGCTCTCTGTTATAGTCACTGTAGAATCTTTGCTTAATATAAGTTTGATCCAAGTTTTAATATTTATTTGTATCGAAGACCCAAATATCTATAATCAGTGTATGAGGGTAGTCGTATGTTAAAATAGATTTTAAAAGGTGGGGTTTTAAAGGCCCCAGCATATGACTCTAAGCAAAAATGTAAATGTTAAAATGATAGATTTACCACAACAATGTGCATGTTAAAATAGATTTGTAGCTATAGCAAGGTATAGCATAGATTTACCACAGCAATGCGCATGTTAATATAGATTTGTAGCTATAGCAAGGTATAGGGAGATGAGAAATGATCAACATCAAACAGAAGGTATAATCAAACATGAGTTTATAAATCAACTATACGTGTGCACAATGGTAACTTCATGCGTTACAAGTAAAGATGAGATTGACAAAAAATCAAATGAAATGAGCAATCTCCTACAATGTATGTAATTTTTTTGCAGAAAACCTAAGAAAATGAAAATGAAGGAAGCATGTGTGACAAGAAGCAATTGGGACTATTGTAGTTCATGATGGTACATTTACATTAAGCGTGCCAGAAATGTTTCTTTATCAGTTTTAGAGAGGTGTAACGAGTAGTTTATAGTTAACTATGGTTGAAAGATGCCTTCGCTGCAAGATGTGTGAGGGCACGTTTGTGGTAACTGCATTGCAGTTTTTTGTACTTCTGCACGAATGTTGCAAGATCAATTTCTCGATCAAGGAGCTGGCCAAGAAGGGCTTCAGATTCTTCCTCCGTTTTCTTCATGGCGTCTGTATAAATAGCAACATTACGTCAGTAAACTGTTAATTATTTTGCCGGCAAGTCTAATTACTTCAGTTATCTAATCCCATAAGCTAGAACAAAATAAATGCTTTAACCATCCGTTCAATATTGTAAGGGTACCTTCAATTTGGTGGTATCTATCTCGAAAATTGTATTAATCTCAACTTTTACCAAAAACAAAAAATGTCGTCATCACTAAGCAATCAGAGATCCAGACTTGCCAAATAATCATTTAGGACCCTCCATTCCCAACACAGCCTCATCACAAAAAGAGTAACAATGTAATACAAAATTGAGCACAAGCTATTAAGTTAAAATTTCCTATTACATATAATTGCCTCATTACATGGAGTTTCTGCACTGAGCTCCTTGATTAAGAGGATAGAATTAGATCCATGCTTAAAAGACAAGCAGAATACTTGTACAAAATCTGATGATGACATTCATATGGATGGAACTTATTCATTGGGATATAATGAAAAGTGGTATTAGAGTGTACTAATCCAAAAAGGAAATTGAATAGTGGAGCAGAGTGAAAAATGGTTGAAAGAAACTAATGTTTTTCAAGAAGTTAGAGGAAAATAAGCATATTTGTCAAAGTAAATCAAGAGGACACCAGTGAAGATTGCACTTTAAAAGGTAAGTTGAGCACTATGAAAAGCTGTAATTATGCATTGGTGACATAGTAACAGCTTGACATAGACACTGGAGTCTGGACTACTCATATATCGGATCCATTAAGCACCACGACCGAGATAACAAAGCAATTTCTGTGTCAAGCTCTTACTATCTATGGACCTGAAAAGTTTCTTTTGACATATATAATTTAAGTGCTGACTCGACTCCTACTGGACCCTTCATTGAACTTGTTCAAGTTAGAGCGTCGTGATGCAAGTACCCTAGAAGTCGTCTCCTATTGTCATATTGATCTATAATTGTACTTCAAATTATTTTACCCGATGTAAAAAGATTAACAAACAATCAAAAGGAAATGAAAAAAGTGTACAAGCTTTATGTGCTTCCACTATTTACCTTGTAGCTGATGGAGAAGCGATACAGGAGAGTAAGACTTTAGAAGGTCTTCTTTTCTCCTTTCCAGCTCATGCATCTTTTCTTGAGCAGCAGCCAATTCAGTTGTGCGGATAATTCTGCACTGTGAACAACAATAAAGGAGGGTGTGCAGAATTTTTTTCCAATGTCAGTGCTTCGATGCTAAAATGTTACAAATGCTTTTACAAATAAGTAAATTCCCTAGAAGCAATGTGAAATATCTAACCTGATTCCTAAGCTCCATTATCCAGGGTTCTTTTTCTAAATTCTCCCCTGCATAAGGATTTTGTTCAAAATCTATCTGCAGATACTAGTTGATATATCACTACCTAAGGCAATAAGCAACCCAAAAAACTTACTAGCAAGCTGCAGAGTTGCGTTACGAAGGTCATCCCTGACCTGGTCAGATATGAGGAAAACAGCAAGAGTAAGATGCTACCATAGAAATTAACATAGAACAGGAGCCTGTAACAACAAAATATTACATCAAGGTGACTAAAACGGATCAAAGTTGTGTTCTCACGTTGAAATTACCTTGCTAACATGCATAAGACATCAGGATACACAATTTGTCACATACATTGTGTAAGAACAAGAGCAGAGCATACGGGAGGTAGAAATATTATTCAAGTTCATTTTGGCAAGGAAGAAAGGAAACAAGAACAAGGTCATCCAAATCCAAACATGCAAGTATTATTAACTTTGAACTGTATGAGGTGAGATCACCAAAAAGCAATGATGTGCATTGTAATGCATAAGTCTCATGAGATTGTAAGTGTAACGACCCGAACCATCGTTAATTTAGAGCGGGAGAAATCGAAAGGGAAAATAAGTCAACTGGGCCCCACAATCCCGCCAGAGCGGGCTAGTCCCGCCACAGCGGCGCAGCTCCAGCGGGATTCCTGCCGCCAGAGCGGGAGGTCATGGAACGGAACTTAAGTCGCGATTTTTTTATTTCCCCACTACTCCAAAAGTGTAGGTTAGAGGTGAGGGTTACTGATAAAACCCTCAAAAAGACTGCTCCTGACTTTGGAAGAGAAGGGGAAGGAATCTCAACACTAGAAGGATTCCAACTGGTAGATTTCAAGCCTATCTCGCCCGTCTAACATCTGGAACCAAGGATTGGAGCCGCTTATTCTCTCCACAGCTGTTTGGCGCCCAAGTAGGCTAGGCTTATCTAATTTGAGTAGTTAAATATATACCTGTTGCATAGTATAAAGAGATTTAGTGAGAGGTTTCACAATGAAGCTCATTGGTCCCGGGTCACAGGTAGAAATACAGGTGTTTCAGTGATCAATCTTGATGTGACCTGGGTAAGGAGGCTGTATAATGAGATTGGGAAAATTGGTAGTGGTATTCTCATATTCAGACTTGTGTGTTCGTAACTGCCTTAATTGTACGTATGTTGGTAGGAAAAATAGGAAAGATTGTGATAAACCCTAGGGGTTAGCAACTTATCTTGATTGAGTGGAAGACCCTGATGTAATGTAACTGTAAATATGGATTGTTGTGGTTATGAGAATTGGGTGTCACGTTCCGACACGTTCTTGGATCGGCTGTCACGTTCCGACACATTACTAGATTGGGTGTCACGTTCCGACACATATATGGTTGAGTCTGAGTCCTATGAGAGAGCCAAGTGTATGTGGATGGTCCCATGAGAGGACCCGATGATATCTGTCTCTTTGTGGAATAGTGGGGTAACTGTTAATGGACTAAAGGGTAAGACTCTTATAAAAGAACCCTATCGATCCTATGGTTGTTATTAGTTGTGGAATGAAAGTCAGCATAGGCTCATTCGTGGGTCAAACTGCGGAGACTTATGAGGCCATGTTGTGATATGTGTGATATTTTATACCTCCGAGCTTAATGAGTGGGGGTGGTTTGTTAGTAGGGAGTGGATTTCATTAGGGTTCGATCAGGTAGTAGTAGTCGTTGTACTTGGTACGTGAGAGCCAGAGCTAGCTAAGAGGTGTGTTTATGGGATGACTAGGTCATGTCTGGTAAGGTAAACGGGTTATGGCTAGAGAAAGTGGTGTTGCCTTGTGAGTGGGTAAGGTAGCTGGTTGGCTTGATGTTAGGGTGTTCTTGAGGACCTTGTGGGCCAATAACCCACAGGTCTCACCCTCAGAAATCAGAGTTGGTAATGAACCCGTGGTTAGAAGGTGGGTGAATCACTAGAAAGGTGAGAGTAAAGAGTTACTTGTAAGTTTTCAGTGCGGGAATGTAAACCTTTATTGCTTATGGTCTTCTCTTATTTTCCTATATATTATATGGTAGGTATCATATTGACCGATGATGCCTACCAGTACGTGTTGTTTGTATTGATACTACTCTTCCTATGTCACTTGGCATAATCTGGTTGCAACATCAGTGGAGTTTCTTAAATGAAGGTGAAGACGATCCTCCGGCAGTTTCTACTTTTCCTCCCTTTGTGGTTGGAGCTGTGTCTTTTTATTTATCTTATGTCCTGTTCCGTAAAGCTCTTATACCTGTTTTAGACTAGTATCCTTAGGGGTTTAGACAGTATCTATATAAACTTGAGTTCTTGAATTATTACAGGCATAATGGAAATTCTTGACTTACTATTTAAATTTTTCTGCAACTTCCGCAATGCTTATCTCATATAAGGGAGTTAAGGGTTCTCCTACCTAGGGCTTAGAGTGGGTGCTCGCACGGTCCGATGGGTTGGGTCATGACAAATTGATATCAGAGCCCAAGTTACTGGTCTCCTAGTACAAGAGCAAGTGTGGAATAGACTCCTGAGGATTGATGTATTGACGTCTACATCTAATCTTCGGGAAGCTATGAAACATTCCAGAAAGTAGTTCCATTTCTTCACTCCTTTCGTGTTGTCTGTTGCTTGTAGTATGGGTTGAGTCTAATTGGTATCCGCGGATTCCAATTGGTATCTAAACGAAGTAAACTTGATGTTGTTATCGCGGTTGAAGGGACACAAGCAAGAGAAATTGGGACATAAATGATCAATTGATGGTCATCCATGAAGCGGATTAAGTTAAGAAATTTACTTGTTTGTGTGATGTGGTTCCAAATTTGTGACTGTGTGTAGGGTCGTCTACTTGATTGACAATGTGTGGAGTAACTTGAATTTATGAGTATAGTTTATTTGCCGGAGTTATATGATGTGATTAAATGCATGGTGTACTTGCCAGAGTGATATAATATGAACATGTGCATAGTGTTGCAGGAATTGCTTGGCAGACTGTGAAGTATACATGCCAATTAGTTGAAATTATGTGGGACATAATTGCGTGGACTTCTGTAAATATTAATGATGTAAATTCCAGACATGATTAAGTGATGCACTTATTTGAGGGAATGTTATTCCCATTGTTATAGATGACCTATCGCGAATATGGTAGGGGGACAAAAATGATAAGTAATCATAGAGAAACTCTAAATTCGGGATAGTCAGGACCAGTTGGGGGGTCATGAGAAGTAGGGTGGAATTATACCTACTAGACTGTCGTTATAAATGAATCACTTAGATATAATTGTGATTGATTCCTCCCCAGTGAGCACCTACATTTTTGGGGCTGATGTACGCCAATTGTTGTGCCAATATATTGGGGTAGAGAGTTCCGAGCATGTAGTGCTGGGTTCGACTCTGGATACACCACACCAAAATTCTGTTAAATGGAATCAAGTTGGGCTGAGTCATAACCCTGAGGGTCATAAGGGGACATGGGTCACGAAATACATCGGGAGAAGTTTTCTTGAGATTCTGCCTTAGCAAATCCCGCCACAGCGGGAATATTCTGCCAGAGCGGGATGGGGCGAGACAGAAATCCAAACTGGAATTTCCCTATTTTTCCCCCGTCTTTGCAATGAACTCCAAAGCATAAATCGACAAATCCTTGTGGTTAACATGGTGTCCGACAAAGATGGAGTAAGCTATATATATATATACACACACACACATATGTGGACTACGAATACGAAAAATGGGAAATGCTAGCATCCAAGTGTTTACAAAAATAAGGAAAAGCGGTAAGGAAAGAAATAAATTGTTTGTTACATGCTCAAACGGGGCAAACCCAAATACTAACTAGTCCTAACTCGGGCAAAGGGGAGTGTCAACATCTGAGACAATGTCCTCTGGTGGGCACTCACCTGTCCAGGCCTCGTTCACAAAAGGAAACTCTGTGAAATCCATCGGGTCAAACCTGGGGAGTTTTCTCTGGGGAGCGACGCACGAGAAGATCACCTTAATTGTCTTCCACATCCGGGCCATCAGGGGATCTCTCTCCGTGTTATTCCTCCTCTCCCATCGCAACTGGTGGAGGAGCAGCTTGACCTCCAGAGCAGTGGAAGGTGGCACTGGAGCTGAGGGTCCAGCAAAGGATCCTCCTAGACGGCTTTGGATCGTGGCTTAGTAGGGGTGTGCAAAAATCGAACCGAATCAAAAAAAGTGTTATTGGTTTATTGCTATTGGATCATTGGGTTAACGGTTATTTAATGATTTTATAAAAAAAAGTTATTGGGTTATCGATTCGGTATTGATTTTTAATATTGTGTTATTGGGTAAACCGATAACCCATTAAGACTTATAATTTACTATTTTAATATTTACGCATACACAAATATCAAACAAAAAATATTAATATAAATATATAATCACTATATCATAATATCATTGCCCTACACAATTCACACTTCACACTATTTCATAGTTCACAGTGTATTTACCCTTTAGGCTTTGCTGCTTTAGGTTCACAAAGTCAAAACTCAAAACCTAAAGAACTAAGAACGATGGCTACAGTTTGCAAGTAGCAACTACAACGGCAAGGGTTAGGCGACGGCTAAGGCTGTGAGTTGTGGTTGTGAGTTGTGAGTTGTGAGTTTGATTTCTCTCTTTTTTTACTTCTCTTCTTCTCCCTTTTTTGATTTCTCCTCTTCTCCACCTACTTTCTCAAAAAATTAGACTTCGCTGGTAAACAATTACAAGATTATTTTATCTCAATTGGGGTTAAATTTGATGAGCATTTGAATTTTTTCCTTAAGAAACTTTTTTTCCTTTTTTAGTTATGTTCAAGATTTTCGAAAAATGCTGGAGAAGTCTTATAATTATTTTGAAGGCATTTTCTTATTAGTTAAACCGAAAACCGAATCGTTAAAGATCAAAAATCGATAAACTGAAAACTGATAACAAATATCTTATTGGTTTAGTTATTGGTTTAGCATATTTAAAAACCGAAAACCAATAAATCGAACCGATAATACTTAAAACCGAATCAAATCGACCGATACACACCCCTATGGCTAAGTCCTCTTCCACACAGAAAGCTGAAAGAGGTGGCTACAACTGAGTGGGAGGGACACCCTCCTCCTCCTCTCATTCATCCTTCGCTCCTGTCGCTGCCCGACTGCTCTCGGCCCATTCGTCCTCCTCTTCTTCTTCCCTCGAAAAGAAGCACGCCTGATCAGTAAGGGGTGAAAGGGGGGATTCATAAGGAGTACCTCATCAGAGTCCAGAAGCGGCACCCCTTCCATCTTGCACATGGCAGCGATCAGTCCCGATAGAAAGAACGCCTTCTTGTTGCCCCGATAGAGCATCTTTCATTCGGACACAATCTGAGCCCCCACATTTAGGCCTATCCCTTGTATGGCACAAGCCACCACTAGAGACCATGGGAAGGTCACGTCGGTGCGGTTGCCAGAAGGGCGGATCCTCCTGGCCACTAGGTGTAGCCATCTCTTGGCATCATCAGACCAGTCAGTGCTGGTGATGCCCTTTGTACTGGGCCAATAGACCATGTTTCGGTGTTCTAGAGCCACTAGAGTGTCTTGTAACCACTCCAAATCCATCTCTCTCAGCTTGGCCTCATAGTCAGCCTTGGAGGCGTTGGGTACCTCAAGCACAACATTTATGTAGTGGGACTCAGTAGGATGTCCACTCCACGGATGCGGATGGTGGAGTGAGGGAGTCTCAGTCAATGAGCCCCACCTAAACTCCTCCAGTCGGGCATGGAAGGTAGGTGCCTTGTCTGCCACTCCTATCATGGAGAAGCCCTTCTGGACCAAGAATTTTGTATTCCAGTAGTCATGGTGTCACTCTCGGCTAGCGGCATCGGGAAAGCGGACAAATAGGAGGTTAGCGTCGTCGTTGTAAGCCATAGTGTTGAGACCTGCAAGTTTTTTTCCACAAAAATACAGTTAGAACCCGATGGTGTGAGTATGAAATTAGGGTTAGAAGAATGGGTGGAAACTCAGCACCGGAAGGATTCCAACAAGTAGATTTCAAGCCTATCTCGCCTATCTAACATCTGGAATCAAGAATTGGAGCAACTTATTCTCTCCACAGCTGCTTAGCACCCAAGTAGGCTACGCTTATCTTATTTGAGTAGTTAAATCTATACTTATTGCGTAGTATAAAGGGATTTAGTGAGAGGTTTCATAATTAGGCTCATTGGTCCCGGATCACAGGCAGAAATACAGGTGTTTCAGTGGTCGGCCTTGATGTGACCTAGGTAAGGAGGTTGTATAATGAGTTTGGGAAAATTGATAGTGGTATTCTCATATTCAGACTTGTGTGTTCATAATTGTCTTAATTGTACATATGTTGGTAGGAAAAATAGGAAAGATTGTGATAAACCCTAGGGGTTAGCAACTTATCTTGATTGAGTGCAAGAGCCTAATGTAATTGTAAATGCATTGATTATGTGTTGTTATTGTAACTGTAAATGTGGATTGTTATGGTTGTGAGAATCGGGTGTCACGTTCCGCCATATATATGGTTGAGTCTAGGTCCCATGAGAGGGCCAAGTGTGTGGATGGTCCCATGAGAGGACCCGATGATATCTGTCTTTTTGTGGAATAGTGGGCGTAACTGTTAATGGACTAAAGGGTAAGACTCTTATAAAAGAACCTTGTCGATCCTATGGTTGTTATTAGTTGGGGATTGAGAGTCAGCATAGGCTCATTCGTAGGTCAAACGACAGAGACTTATGAGGCCATGCTGTGATATGTGTGATATTCTACACCTCCGAGCTTGTTGAGTGGGGGTGGTCTGTTAGCAGGGAGTGGATTTCATTAGGATTCGATCAAGTAGTAGTAGTCGTTGTACTTGGTATGTGAGAGCCAGAGCTAGCTAAGAAGTGTGTTTGTGGGATGACTAGGTCATGTCTGGTAAGGTAAACGGGTTATGGCTAGGGATAGTGGTGTTGCCTTGTGAGTGGATAAGGTAGCCGACTGCCTTGATGTTAGGGTGTTCTTAAGGACCTTGTGGGCCCATAACCCACAGGTCTCACCTCAAAAATCAAAGTTGGTAGTGAACCCGTCGTTAGAAGGTGGGTAAAGCACTAGAAAGGTAAGAGTAAAGAGCTACTTGTAAGTTTTGTGTGCGGGAACGTAAACCTTTATTGCTTATGGTCTTCTCTTATTTTTCTATATATTATGCGGTGGGTATCAGATTAACCGATGGTGATGCTTACCAGTACGTGTTGTTTGTACTGATACTACTCTTGCTATGTCATTTGGCATAGTCTGGTTGCAGGATCAGTGGAGTTTCTTAAGTGAAGGTGAAGACGATCCTCCGGCAGTTTCTACTTTTCCTCCCTTTGTGGTTGGAGCTGTGACTTTTTATTTATCTTATGTCCTCTTCCGTAGAGCTCTTGTACCTATTTTAGATTAGTATTCTTGGGGGTTTAGACAGTATCTTGTATAAACTTGAGTTTTTGAATTATTATAGACGTAATGGAAATTCTTGACTCACTATTTAAATTTTTCTGTAACTTCCGCAATGTTTATCTCACGTAAGGGGGTTAAGGGTTCTCCTACCTAGGTCTTAGAGTGGGTGCCCACACGGCCCGGTGGGTTGGGTTGTAACAGTAAGCCATTTGAATGGATTAAATACATTATGCCATCCTGAATGCAGAACCTCACAAAGACAGAACAACTAAATTCAGTAATCCCACGTGCATAATTTGATTCCTCCCTTACTACCAGAAAGGAAATCTCACTCGGTCGTTCATTCAATTTTCGACGCGTATAATTTAGTGGAGCATAATATCATAAAAGAACAAAATGAGGATAAATTAGATCCACAGTGTATGCTTGACTATAAAAGGAAACAGGGTATGGCAAGACCGACCGAGCAGAATGAAATAAGAAATTTTATTACTTACATTATTCTGTGTCTTGACAGCCTCAAGTGAAAGTAAGAAGTTGTGACAAGCAACCTTGTCAGAAACAAGCTTCTTTAGCTCATTAACACTGAACAATTTAACAAGAAAGCATATTGAAAATCAGAAACAAATTGCAAAAAGAAGAATGAAGAAAAAGGTTAAGCTCTTCATTTGATTGTTTAATCACCAGAAAAATTGCCTCTTGTAATTTCTTTTTTCCAATCCCAAGAACAAAAAACAGATGATCAAGTCATGAAGCATTTTTTTTGTTGTTGTTGAAACTAAAAGGCCATGAAGTGTTTGCTGGCAGAAGATACTTCATAGAGTCGAAATCATATTTTAAGATAAAACCAATTCGGCATTCTCAAAACATGCACGAATGGTACCTTAAAGGGTGCTGTTAAATGCTTCCTTGGATACTAATGATCAAAAAGAAAATATATATGCTCTTTCATGTACCAGAAAGATATCTCTGATTTTCAGATATAAAACTTTTATCTTTATTATAATCCATTGGTAGTTTCCTACAAGCCACCCTCTCTTCATTTATTGCAAGAATTCTGCTTTCAAACGACAAAACCTGTACTATCCAGTATATTTTTTTACTGCATACACTTCAGTTCATTACACAATTTGGTGTTTCATGATGCTCCATAAGATAAAAAAGCAGAATTCATCAACATTCAAACAGGTTGAGTTCTATCACGTAGTTGTATCACTACCATTATATAGATTATAGACTTTTCAGGAGTTCTATGTACATAAATGTATAAAAATCATAAATCTATGTTGAATCTCATGATGGTGACATAAAACCACTCTTGATAACCATACAGCAAAACAAAGAGGGAATCTCTGTTACAAATCCCAGCAAGTTCAGAATCTAATTCTGGTAGAAACAAAGACTGCAATAATTGCAATGCAACTAATGATCCTTTCTTTAGAGGTGTAATTGCGGACATATATGAACTAAAATTTACCTCTTGTTTCTTAAAGCAGCAATGATGTCAGCAGACTCTGCAGGAGAAACTTGGGACATAGAGCTTGGCCTGTTTGTTGGACTATGCGCATTAAAGCCTCTGGAAGAGTTTGAACTAGGGGTTGCAGGGTGGGAAGAGCCTGGTGAGCTGACTACAGAAGGTGAATACAATGAAGCATTATTAGCCTCTTGAGGACTTGACTGAGCCTGTTGCTCTTTGTTACCCCTGTAGAAAAGAGAAGTTCAAGGAAATATGTATGTCAGAGCATAAAGTGGAATAGGTATGCGACTCATATAGCTGACACCAACTAATTTGAGATTGAGGAGCATCACTGATTGATTGAGATATGTTTGCCAAAATCATAAAGATAACTCAGATTAGGAATTACTTTTGTATATTCTACTTACAGTACATCATGCCACGATAGCATTTACATTTAAACAAGCTATGCTATAATCCACTGCCAAATGAAATTACATGGATCTCAGGGGTGAATCTAACAAAGGGTTCGGTAGAACACAGTACTTCGGGGTTCAACTATATATATGCGAGAGTGAAAAACAAGTATGATCAAATTAGTTTTACACTTAAGAACCCACTCTCTCTACTCAATCAACTGCGTCCAAATCCTTGATCCACCTAGGGCAGAACTAGAGTGTAGGAAGCGGGCAGAATCTAGTAGTTTTGGTTCAAAAGCCCTATAGTTGTCTTGAAATATTCAATGAATAGGTGCAAATTATTAATTTAGAACCAGTAATTCAAAAGGACTAAAATCCTGAATGGACAAGCTTCTATTTCTGGCTCCACTCCGCCTATGGTAGATAGTGGAGGCTTAAATAACACAAGATTGAATACAATAACAACAACATACCCATTTTAGTCTCACAATGTGGGGTCTAGAGAGGATAGAGTGTACGCAGACCTTACCTATCTTAGAGTTAGAGATTACGATAAGTAATAGAACAGAAACTACAATAGGATAATCAATGTACAAGGAACAACTGAGAGTAACAGAAATCGAAGAACAAAAAACTACCGAAGCAATAGTATGACTACTAATATGAATGGATCACAACACAACGCACTTCTAGCAATTAACACAATATGTAATATCAAAAGGGAATTCAAAACATGAGTAATAGTTCCTAAAATAATGCTTCCAGGATCACTCATTTAGCGCAGATTCTTCACAATTAACCAAAAATTAGCACCAAAAATAACAATAAGAAGAAGGACAAAAACGGAACTGCAGATATCTATACCAAAAGAGGACATAGGTTATATAACATCTGAAACTTCAAATAAAATGAAAAAAATCAACAACGAAAGGCGATCCAATTGAACAAGGAAATGAAAATCTGTAGATCTGAAAGTAAAATTACCAGCGATTGCCTTTGATCATCGAAAATGAAGAAAATGGCGTATGAGACAGAGCTATATGCCTTTGATGATCCAAACGCACCGCTTTTGCCTCCCAATTTCCTTCTATTTTCTATCACTCCTTATGTCCATTTTTAATTTTACTGTGTTCACTTACCCAAAATAAAATTATAGTACTTCCTCGTTTTAAAAAAATGGTTTAATTTAATTTAATATGGAGTTTAAGAAAATAAAGAATTTTTTTTTATCTTTTGGTTCTAAATTAAAGTTATGTCAAATGTATCAAAATATCATTTAATCTTGTGGTCTTAAACATGTCAGGTAGAAAGTTAAAATTAAAATTTTATCAAAAGAAGTCATTCTTTTTTTAAACAGATTAAAAGAAATATCATTCTTTTTTAAAGGAAGGGAGTATAATTTTATTATATATATTATAATATTTTTAAAATTTATATTAAAAAATACTATAGTTAATAATAAGAATAATATCTTATTTGTTTGCACGCGCATTTGAATTCTAATCATTCAGATTTAGTTTATTAAGAGTGTTTATTTTTTAAGATTTGAATCTTAATTATTCAAATTCAGCTCTTTTTGTATTATTTTTTTTGTTTTCTAATAAAACCTCTTAATGAATCATTCAGAATTTAGATTTTCTAAAATAATACGTTAATTTTACAAGATCTTCCACGTCTCTTTGCTTTACTTTTCTGCAAGGTTTTCACGTCTTCCGCTCTTTTATCTCATCTTTTATAGTAAGTTCTCATAATCTTTACAAATACACATTATTTTTTGATATATTAATCTTTATCAAAAACTGTCATAGACGCAAAAATTAATTGCAACAACAATATCGTTTTGTTAAAGTATTCTTGAAGGTGTCAAAATTTATTTGAATTCCTATATATCTTTACACATGAATGTTGAAGATGGCAACTTTACATTAGTAGTCTAACGTGAGCTTAGTTACGTGCTCTGATTGATATTGATATTGATATTGATATTGATATTGATATTGTCATATATATTAATTTTTACTCCTCCATTCTATAAAATTTGATCTGATTATTTTGTAGTTAATTATTTAAACTATCTTATACGTAAGTTGTGAAACGGAACAAGATTTTATTTAGCTGGATATTTTCTTAATAAAAGAATTAATTAATTCTTTATGTTTAATTCTTTAAAAAATCATATTACCTTGTTACAATATTTTTTTGTAATGATATATAACTTTTCATTTGCTTTTTGTGATTGTTCAAATTTTTTATTAAATAAAAATATTTTTAAAAAAAACTCATTGTTTTTAAAAATGATGTGCAATATAAAATGAAAAAGTTCATATTCGTATCTTTATGTTTGATATTTTAATTTGAGGAGAGGTTCAAAATTATGCTGATACTTTATGAAATGGTCCAAAATTTTCTTTTGATAACATGTGGGCCATTTTTATAAGTGAAAAGAGTCAAATTTATATTTGACTATGTAAATGATCAAAAATTTGTTCCTGAACTTTTACAAAATAGTACAAATTTAACAATCATTTTTCTTCCATGATATATAGAATAGAATTTTTTTTTTATAATCACGATAATATAAATTATAAAATCTCGTTGAACTCAACAAGACAAAATTATATAACAATGTTTTCGTTCAAAAAAAAATATATATATATATATATAACAAGACACTTATATTTTATTTTTTAAATGATGGAGAAATGAGGAAGAAAAATGTTCAAAAACTGAGGTGAAACCTCTAAGATTTAAGTGTCGTTTCGCCCCAAGTAATTTTTGGGGAAAACTTGAAATTTAATATTTGGCCATATAATTTGTCATTAATTGGCAAATATCTCAAGTTTCCAAGTTCTAGAAAAAATTAGAACTTGGGAATTTGGGAAGTTTTAAAAATTTAAAAATTACTCCAAACTTTTATATTTTATAAAAACACTCATCATTTATTTTTGGAAGAAATTGTTCGTAGAATGTGAAAGATTTTATAAAAGAATAGTTTGTTATTACCTTTTCTGAAAAAGAATAGTTTGAGTGACAAGATTGGGAAAAGAAATAATTTATTTTTAATTCGATTATTGTATTGCTCTTATCCATATTGTTATTTTGTTGTTGTTGATTGTTATTAATTATGTTATAAAAAATATTTAATGAAACATGTTCATTATAAAATGATAATACAAACGTATGGGTATTTTTAATAATTTTTAGAACTTACAGGTATAAAATAATATTTTTTTTGAAACAATCAAATATTCTTGATAAAACTTGTGGCCAAATGCATGGTGAAACTTCACCAAAACTTCATCCAAAAATTAATTGTCAAGAATATTTGGAAACTTGAGGCCAAACGCTATTTATAGCCAATGAATTAGAGAATCAATAGGTGTGAGAATATTTGTTTGTGAAATTAGTGTCTCTTCGGAAATCATTATTACCATTTGTGAAATTTCATGCACCATTAGAAAAAAGCTGCAAATTTTAAATATAAATGACCACACAGAAAAAAATTACGAAAAAGATAATTAATTTTGGTCCAAAAATTATGTCAATCGATTTGATCATTTGACCAAATTCAAATATGAGTAATAAGAGTGACGCAATTCGCAAGACTTGATTTCTTCTCAAAGTATTTCTCTATATAAACACAAGAATTTTTCTCAATTTTTCCAATGAGAACCAAAACTTCTTATTAAAAATAATTTTTTCCAAATTTCATTTTCCTTAATTCTTTTTTTTCTATTTCTCATTCGCACCTCAACTAAACTTAATAATTAATATTATCTTCATATAATATCGTGAATATTTGTTTAGAAAAGAAGGTAGATTGTTTTATTATATTTTGGTCAAGGTCATATGTGAATGAAGACGTGTAGTTTCTTTGGAGGGCCAAACAATTAGTTTTATGTAATAATTCAGAGTACCAACAATTATTATTTTATATCAATTTTAAGTAAAATAAGTTGGCTATATCAATTTTCATTATTCATGTAATTCCATTAAATTAAGTTCATCGAATAAAGTACAAATTTAAATTTAAAAATAGAAAAAATCTTTATATTTTTTACTGACATATAAATTTGTAATATGGCTAAAAGATTCCTAAAAAAATAATAGACCTAAAAATATTATAGTAAACTAACTTTGATCTTGACCAATTAGTATTGGCTATTAGTAATTTTAAATTAAAAGTATGTTACTTTTGGAAGGAAAGAAGAGTATTATAATATTCATAAAGCTACTTTGCAATTGAGGAGCGCAATTTTCGCTTTTGGATTATAATTTTCTTTTAGTAGTTTATAGTCTTTTCATGAAGTCGTCCCAATTTTGTGCAAATAAGTTTCCTTTCTATTTCTTCCAATGCAATTTTATTTTTTTATTTGCATAATAGTCACTGTTGTTGAAAGAAGAAAGATCACCTAACCAATAAATTATTCATTTGTTCCTAAGGAAAAAAAATGAAAAAGATGATGAAAACAAGAAAAAAGTACTTAGATATGTTTTCGTTTAAAATAGTTCGTTTTGATTATATATATAATTATTATTTTGGATAAGATAAAGAATTGACCGGATGATAATCAAATTTGCATGTATAAGTGTGGTATTTAGCCAAGTTTTTTTTGGAACAAAATAAGTGTTTTTGAAAAGTAATTGAAATAATTTTTCAAAAGCTAAAAAAATATTATTTTTTTCTTCTAAAAGTACGTTTTTAGAAAAGCACATTTAGAAGCAAAACAACAAAATATTTAGTGTAATTTTACAAAGTGAATCTGGGAAGAATAGGTGTGCACATATCTTATTCTTATCGCAAAGAGAGAGTGATTGTTTTCGATGGATTGGAGTATAGCTGCGTACACATTATTCGCTTTATACTTTGGTTAATGGAATATCCTTGAATATGCTATTGTCGCTCAATGTCAATAATTTTTATTTTTAAGTATGTATTGAATGAGTGAAGTTATTATATTATATAGAAGATAGACTATAGTTAGGGAATTTCGAGGCAATTGATACTCTTTACATATTTATTTTTTAGTTTTACATGTTCTACATTGAATCTTTTTATATATAAAATATCTTAACATAATACAGAAGAGATCTTTGTGGCGTAATTTTCTTTATATTGAAATTATACAGAACTATTTCATTCGTTCCTATTAAAAGAAGTTCGTTAGTTGTAACTGATTGAAGTTAGTTAGTACTGATTTATTAGTTAGTTATAAACAATGATTAGTTAGTGATTAGAGGTTAGTTAGGCGAGTAACTAACACGTGGTCGAGTTGTATACAGCTGTAACTATAGGTACCTAACTATATATACTTGTACAAATGTATTCACGATTGATTCAGCTGAATAAGAACAAATATCTTTCTCTCTACTGCTTCTTCTCCACAAGTAGCTCATTCCGCCATAGCTAAAAGCTTGTATATTCAAGCTAAAGTATGAAAAGCAACATTGTATCAGAGCAGTAGTGACATGAATCAAAATCAAAAGAAGTTCGAGACTGTGATCTAAATTGGCTGGAGATTCTGATCAACAACCTCAAGCAATAGTTGCTGAGAAAATCAACAACACGCATCCGTTGTTTGTTCACCCATCAGATACATCGAGATCAGTGTTGATTCCAACAAAATTGACAGGATCATAAAACTATGGGTTATGGCATAGATCTATGAGGATAGCACTGCAAGCAAAAAGAAAGTTAGGATTTATTAATGGTACCTGTAAGAAAGAGCAATTTGGTGCTGATTTACATGAAGATTGGAAAACCTATAATGCGATTGTTCTATCGTGGATCATGAATACAGTTTCTCTACATCTTCTTAGTGGAATCGTGTATTCATCCAATGCGCATCTAGTATGGAAAGATCTAAAAGAGAGGTTCGATAAAGTCTACAAGATTCGTATCTTTCAACTGCATTGAGAAATTGCAATGATTTCACAAGAAACTGATTCTGTAGCGGCGTATTTCACAAGGCTGAGAGAGCTTTGGGCTAAGTCTTGTTGTGATTGTGTGAAGTCAAGAGAATACATTGAGCATCTTCAGGGATAGAGGTTGCTACAGTTCCTTAGTGGTTTAAATGACTCTTATGAGCAAGTGCGCAGACAATTGTTGCTCAAAACTGTTGAGACATAATTAAACCAAGCATATGCTATGCTCAGTGAAGATGAAAGCTAACGATCATGTCTTTTTCCAACTATGGCAGGAAAAGTTGAACCTCTGGCTATTCAAGTCAATAGAGGTCAGCCTTATAGAAGAAAAAAATCATTTACTAAGTGTGATCATTGTGGAAGAGGTGGACATGTACAAAAGGACTGCTATTGGTTGATTGAGCATCCAGAAGGTTCAAGGAAAGTTCCTGATGATGAATATAAGAAGAAGAACCATACTGCATATTCAGATAGAAAACTATACAATTCATACTCTGACAGAAAGTCACATAATTCATATTCTGAGAGAAGGAAGAACTTTAATGTGAATAATATTGTGAATGATGAAAGGAAGTATTATGCAGTTGAGGATGAAGGAAGCAGTAGTCAATCTGAGAAGCATGGATCTGATGATGGACATGCTTTCACGAATCAGCAATACAAACAACTACAATAATTGTATGGCAAAAATGGACCTAGATTCTCATATGAACAATACAAGCAGATCAAGAGACGATAAATGGTAAGAAGGATCAGTCTGATCAACAAACTTTAGCATTACATCCTTACAAGCTGAATTTGTTCCAAAAGAATGGATAATAGATTCAGGTGCTACTCATCATGTTGCATCTCGTCTAGATATGCTAAAGGACATAATTAAACTACAGTGCTCGAATAATCAGCAAGTTCAATTACCAAATAGAGAAAATATTAATATCACTCACATAGAAATTGGTGAGTTCCTAGAAGATATGAGAGTTAACAATGTGTTGTATGTTCTAGACTTCAAGTACAATCTACTATTAGTTAACAAACTAACCAAGAATTTATTGTGCTTTGTCACTTTTTTTCTTGATTTTTGTATATTTCAGGATCTTTATAGTGATAGGGTGAAGGGGATTGGTAGGGAGGAAGGCAGCTTGTACATTGTGAAGGAAGGATTTAAAAATGTATGTTCAATTAATAATGCAATAATCACATCAAAGACAAGAGCTGCTGAACTTTGGCATCAAAGGTTGGGGCACCTTTCATTACAAGTTATGAAGAAGTTGGGATTGTTACAAAAAAAGAATTTAGATAATTCTGCAACTACTGATTGTCCTATATGTTCATTAGCTAAACAAAGTAGGTTGGTATTTCCAACTAGTATTTCTAGGAGTGGATCACCTTTGAAAATGATACATCTTGATGTATGGGGTCCCTATAAAACTCCCACTCATGACAGAAAAAGTTTCTTCCTTACTATTGTTGATGATCACACTAGATACACTTAGATCTACATGTTGCAAATGAAAAGGGATGTTATTACTATTTTGAAAACATTCTTATCTCTGATTAAAATCCAATTTAATGTTGTTCTGAAAATTATTAAATCAGATAATGGCACATAATTCTTTAATAGACAGTGTCATTATCTACTTGATTCTTATGGAGTTATTCATCAAAGTAGTCATGTCTATATTCCTCAGCAAAATGGTATTGTAAAACGAAAGCGTGCACACATTTTAAATGTTGATAGGGCCTTAAAGTTTCAAGATCATGTCCCATTCAGATACTGGGGTGAGTGTGTGGAAGGTGCTATGTATCTCTTCAACAGGATACCAACTGAGATCTTGAAAGGCAAAACATCTTATGAGTTGTTGTATCATAAAGTTCCATCACTAGACCATTTAAAGGTTTTTGATTGTTTGTGTTATGCTACTAGTCTGTTAAAATATGATAAATTTGAAGCCAGGGCTAGACCAACTATTTTCCTTAGGTATTCATCTACTCAAAATGGGTATAGGCTACTTGATTGTGCCACCAAACAGTTCTTTGTTAGTAGAGATGTTGTCTTCAAAGAATATTTATTTTCTTTTACTTCTCGAATTTCCACATCATCTCTTCATAGGGGGAGTGCACCACTTGATCTTGTAGATGATGTAGTTTTATCAGACTATTACACATAAACAGGATCATGAAACTCCTAAGACTGTCATAGATATAGAGAGTGAAATACATGATGAGGTTCATGAGGTCCATGAGTCAGTTGTTATGAATGAAGCAATACAAAATGAAAATGTGGTACAAGATGAGGTAATTGATGCAGAGGTAAAAGATGCAGTACAAATCAGTGACATGCATGAAGAGAGGGTTGAGTCATTGCCAAAAAAATCTGGAAGAACCACAAAACCACCTTTATGGCAAGAAGATTATGTAACTGGTAAAGGAAAAGAACACTTAGCATATCCTATTTCCAATTATATATAATACCACAGGTTATATGCCAACTGTTGGAAAGCCTTAGCTAGTTTCTCAACAGCAACAGAACCACATAACTTTCAAGAAGCTTCCAAAGATGAAAGGTGAGTGATATCTATGAAACAGAAGATCAAGGCTTTAAAGGACAACAACACTTGGGAGGTAGTTGATCTACCAAAAGGGAAAAATGCTATTGGATCAAAATGGGTATACAAGATAAAGTATCAAGCCAATGAAGAAGTAGAAATATTCAAAGCAAGATTCGTAGCAAAATGATATAGTTAAAGGGAAGGACTTGATTATCATGAAACCTTTTCACCAGTAATCAAGATGGTCACCGTTAAATCAGTTATAACATTGGCAACATCAAAAGGATTATGTATACAATGCATTCTTACAAGGTGATTTGGATGAAGAAGTATATATGGCACTATCTCGGGGTTTTAAGAGACAAGAAGAGACCAAAATTTGCAAGATAAATAAGTCACTATAGTTTAAAGTAAACATCAAGACAGTGGAATATTAAGTTATCAGAGCACTGGTGGATGCAGGATATTGTCAAAGTAAGTATGACTATTCAATGTTTACCAAAATAAAATATGATGATATTGCAATTGTCTTGGTATATGTAGATGATCTGTTGATCACATGCAGCAGTGAAAGTCTCATATAAGAAAAAAAAGCAGTATTGCACAAGAAGTTCAAGGACTTAAGAGAATTGAAATTTTTCTTGGGATAGAAGTGCTAAGATCCAGAAAAGGAATTCTTTTGAACCAGAGGAAATATGTCCTTGAGATGAAATCAAAATTGGGGCTAGGAGGAACAAAGCCAATGAACACTCATATGGATATGAATCAGAAGTTCAGTGGAGTATGATACTTGCACCGGAAACAACACTGATGATCTGTTAGAAGATGTGATAGAATATCATAGTAGTTCAACATGACTATTTACTGTTTGTATTTTTTTCTTTTAGACTAGATTTTAATATGCTTTATTTGAATCGAGGGTTTATTAAAAATAATATCTCAATTTCAAAGGACATGCTAAGACTACATACACACCATTCTCTCCATAGTATGATGATTACACTATGTTATTGCTATTATTATAAATATTCTATCAATTATGCAAAACAAGTATTATTATGAGTATAATTTTGTTTTTTCATCAGATGTTTAGTATCTGTATTGGAGCCCAATTAAATTCGAATCGCACGTTGTAGGGTTCATTTTAGGGACAACACTCCCAACAAACGTTTTTTCATTTCTATGACTCAAATCCAAAATCTCTAATTAATAATGAAAGAACTTCAATCATTCCACCACAATCTATGTTAGTAGAGTAGAGGTGCTATTGGGACTATTCAGTGAGCTAGGGATTGAAGTGAAGGGTCCTGTTAGTGTGTATTGTGATAGTAAGGCTGCATTTTAGATTGTAGCAAATCCAATCTTTCACTAACGCACAAAACACATAGAAATAGACTGTCACTTTGTTAGGGACAAAATCAAGGAAGGAAAAGTAAAGACCTATCACATTGGAACCAAAGATCAGTAAGCAGATTTGCTAACAAAAGGACTTAGGAGAGTTCGGCATGAATATTTGTTAAACAAGTTATGAGTGCTTAACTTGTTACACCCTCCAGCTTGAAGGGGAGTATTAAAAGAAGTTAGTTAGTTGTAATTGATTGAAGTTAGTTAGTACTGATTTGTTAGTTAGTTACAAACAATGACTAGTGAGTGATTAGAGGTTAGTTAGGCAAGTAACTAACACATGGTTGAGCTGTAACTATAGATGCCTAACTATATATGCTTGTACAAATGTATTCACGATTGATTCAGCTGAATAAGAACAAATATCTTTCTCTCTACTTCTTCTTCTCCACAACACTACTAAAAATGGTGAAAAAATGACAAAAAGTAAAGCGACGAACTACGTCGATGGTAAAAGCAACGGACTAAGGGACACTGTCCGTCGCTTATATTTTTTATTTTTTATTATTTATTTTAAAAAGCAATGGACAGTACTCTATGTCCGTCACTTTTTTTGGCGAATTTTTACATCAATTTTTTTAATTAATAATTAATTATTTAATATAAATGACGACGCCGTCCGTCGCTTTTGATAAAACTAATTATTTTTAATTTAAAATAAGCGAAGGAGTCCTTCGCTTATTTTTAATTTTTATTTATAAATTTTTTTATAAAATTTTATTTTATTATTATAATTTTTTATTTTTTTTATAAAAATAGCGAAGGACTACATCACTTAGTCCGTTACTTTTTTGGTCAAAATTTTTTAAATGGAGCGACGGACTTTGCGACGCTGTCCGTCGCCCCTACTAAATATTAGTCACAACTTCTCATATTTTTTTAATTTTGTATACTCTCTTAACTCTCTCTCTCTCTCTCTCTCTTCGATCCCCTCTCCTAAACCTCGACCCCGACACTCACCCCCACCCCCGCCGTAGCTTGCCAACGTCGTCGTCGTCCCTCCCTCTCTCTCAGGTACTCCATCCGACCCTCTCTCTCTTTTCTTTTTCTCTCATTGTTAAACTTAGTTAGGGTTTTATTTTTCTGTAAATTGAGAAAAATTTGAATTGTTAGTTAGTTTATTTCATTTATGTTATTGAATATATGTTATTAACATAGTTAATTTGTAACATTGATTGTGAATTAGTGAACAAAAAGTTATAGTTTTGATTTTAGGATTTTACTTTGAATTGGGGTATTTTGAATTAGTTTGTGATATGGATTTTTTTGAGTTGGAATTGAAGTGTTTTTGAAGTTATAAAGTTATTAACATTGTTAGTTTGTATATTTAATTGTGAATTAGTGAATGAAGATTTTTGGATTTTAGTTGAATTAGATTGTAAATTTGGGTATTTTTTAATTTGAATTGAAGTGTTGTTGAAGTTAAAAGTTAGATTTAAGAAGTAATTACAAAAGTTAATTAAAAGTTAGAAATTTAGAACTTATTTAGAGCTTCTAATTACAACTTAGAACTTAATCATAACTTGTATTGAATTTAGAACTTTGAACTTGAATTTTAAGCCGAATTTTTTAAGTTGAACTTAGAATTTTTTTTGTGTAGCATTTACTTATTTGAACTTAGGTTGTGAACTTTAGAAATTGTGAATTATTTATATTTTTCATGAAGTTATTAACTATTTTTTTTTTGAAGTTATTAACTTTGGTTTCTTGAATTGTGGTTTTTAAGAAATAATTAAGCTTAAACTTTAGAAATGTTGAATTATTATAGGATATATGAACTTTAAGCTGTGAACTTTCAACTTACATTTGAACTTGGAATTTAGGATTTTTTAAGTTGAATATTAGGATTTTTTAACTTGAACATAGATTTTAGAACTTGAATTTTAGGATATTTGAAGTACATAGGAATTTTTTTGGTTTGTATAAATTCTCAACTTTAGATACTTGAACTTTAATTATACTTGAAATTTGAAAGTTTGTACTTTAACTTTAGAAATGTTGAACTTGAGAATTCTTGAATTTTTGAAGGATATGCATGTAAACTTTAAGTTATGAACTTTGAACTTGAATTTAAAACTTGAACTTTAGGATTTTTAAGTTAGAATTTTTTTACTTGAACTTAGATTTTAGAACTTGAACTTTAGAATTTTTTAATTAAGTAGTTATAAATTATTTTGGTTTGTATAAATTCTCAACTTTAGATACTTGAACTTAGGATACTTGAAATAATTAATTAAGGTTGAATATTTTTGTACAAAATTTTAAGTGCAGGGGTACAATATAATTAAATATTTCAATATTCGACCCTGCCAAACCCACCACCACCAACCCTCCATCTCAGCTCTAATTGAAAAAGGTCGACGTATTTTTTCCTTTTAAATTTTAATTATTGTATATATTAGATTTTTTTATTCAATGTACAACACTTGCATTTTGCTTAGGATTTGTTTGATTTCTTAGGATATGTTTGAATTTGTAGAGTGTGCTTTAGTGACAAAGTGTTAGTTTAGCATAAGTGACAACATTAGTAGATCTTATTGATGACAAAATTAATTTTCTTGCAAGATCAATTTGTGTCCATACAGTGTTGACACTTAGGTTTGATTTGGTTTACTTGTTGGAATTAATTTGTACCTTAATTGTCCAAAAAAATCCAACTTGCATTTTAGAAATGTTGAATTATTGTAGAATAATATATGAACTTTGAATTGTTAAATTTGAAACACTTTAAAATATTATGACTTCATTCGTTTTGAGTATTTAATTATGTTTGTTATGATGTATATTGTGTGTTTTGTTGGTTGGTTAGTTGTGTTGGATTGTATTGTATTGATTATTATTGAATTGCATTTTAATTGCAGGTGGGCAGTTTTAGCTGTCAAAAATGTTACAGGAAAAGCGACCGACAGGTCCTTTAATCCGTTGCTTTTCTAAAAAATTTTCATTTTTTTTAAAAAAAACGACAGATAGAGACCCTATGTCCGCCGCTTTTTGGGAAATTTTCAAGAACACCAAGAAAAAAAGCGACGGACAGGGACCTAAGTCCGTCGCATTTCTGAAAAATTTCAAGAACACTAGGAACAAAAGCGATGGACAGGGACCCTTTGTCCGTCGCTTTTTTGATTTTTTTTTTAAAATTTAAAAATAAAATGACGCAGTCTGTCGATTTTTATTTATATATTTTAAAAAAAAATAATTTAGAGGTGACGCAGTCCGTCGCTTTTTGCGATGCAATCTGTTGTTTTATTAAAAGCGTCGAGCAAAAAAGCAACGAAAGTGATTGCGTTGCTTTTCCGTCGAGTTTGACCAAAAAAGCGATGCAGTATCGTTTTTTAACAGTTTTTTAGTAGTGCAAGTAGCTCATTCCGCCATAGCTACAAGCTTGTATATTCAAGCTAAAGTATGAAAAGCAACAGTTCCCTCAGCAATTATTCCCTTAGACATATACAATAGAGAAACCCCATTATTAGAATTTGTTTTTAAAAAATTAATACATCCGTTGTTTGCAATATCGTACTATAATTAATTGACAAACAAAAATCTGAAAATCTAAAAATAAAATGTAAGAAACTGTCGAGTGTCAAAATTATATTCTTGCAGTTAAGTGTGTCATTAAATTTCATTTAGACACTTAAATTATGACTTATTTCAATTATAATTGAACATTTATATACATTATAAACTATTTCTATTATATTCTTTCTATTTAAATTTTAGAATTTTTTTGTATCGGACTCCTTCCCTGCCAATAATAATATTATCAAAATTTTTAAATAAATATAAATTTTTTAAACGTCTATTAAATAGTTAAATTAACTATATAAAATATGTTATCCTTATTAATTATATACATTAATATTAATTGAAACAAATTTATAATTTTAATTTATAGTTTATTGAGGGTAATGCATATCATTGTGTTAGAGAATTATATTTAACAACGAAATCCATAAGCTTCTCAAAGCCGGCAGCTCTGTGCAGCTGTTCTTTTTTGTTTTGTTCTTTATAATTATATACATCTCTTTCCTAATTTATTTTATTCTTTTAAAGAAATTTGAATAAGTATAATATTTTGTTTATTTTTAGTTAATGAAGTACTGTTGAAAGTGAGAGGCAAAATAATAAAAAGGAACACTAAACTCTTCTAGTTCCAAAAAGAATATTATACTTGAGCAATCATCATATTTAATTATTATTTCATGAGATGTTGATATCTATATATAACCTTTAGAATGTATTTGGCATAATTTTAGTTATAAGTATTCTATATGAATAATTGAAGGAACGCACATAATTTATAAATTTACGAGAATTGAACAACTTTTATTCATATATGGGAAGAAATTTACTAAAATTTTTAATCATGAATTAAGTTATTATGGTAGTATATAACTTGAGATCAATACACCTCTACGTATATCTTCTTTCTTCTAGACATGTTTGAATCTATTCTCATCTGCATTAATGTATTATTATTCTCTTTTTATTTTGATTAGGGTATAATGGTGCTTTAAATCTATTCCTTTGTGGTTGATCGACTCTATTACTTAATGTCAGGTTCCCTTCACAATTCACATATATATAAAAAATAAATTAGTTGTATTAGCTCATGATCAACTCACTTTAATGCACCTTCATTATATAGGTGTGGACTTGCCTATCGTATTGCGTGCCTAACAATTGCCAAGAGAGCTTCAATATTGATGAGCTTATTGTCTCTTTTCTTATCTTGAAAAAGGGAAAATACAAGAGGAATTACTCCTTGAACAGTCACAAACGTTGTGTCTTTCTTTTTGCTTACACCATTTCTTTGTTAATGCTCCACTTTGCTTTCTAAAGCGCTACTTCTGCTAGCAACCATCTTCGAAGCCAATGTGTTGAGTAGCAATTTAAATAGAAACTCATTTTGAGGCTCAATGGTGCTATTATGTACCTATTTCTAGTTTATTCAAAATTAAATTTTAAAAAAGCTTCTCATCTATATATATATATATTATTATTATTATTATTATTATTATTATTATTATTATTATTATTATTATTATTATTATTATTATTATTATTTCCTTGAGAGATTCAACATAAAAAAATCAGACCAAATTAATCCAAACTAACACCAAATATGCCAATCAAGAAGATAAATCGAATTATATTTGTTTTTAGTTAGAATTGGAGGTTTTCAATAAAAAGGACTTAACCCATATATGCACCTGCTTATTACACCAATCTAGTCACTATATCACATGCGTTTTCATATAAATTAATACTTTACAGCAATACACATTTTATTTCAATTTATAGTTTAATCTCAAAATATTTATATAGTTTTAAATCTGAGTTTGTAATTATTTATTAATAATAAATTTCTAAATATATAGCTAATTCAAGTAATAATTATTGAATTTATAAATATTATTTCTTACTTAAAAAAGTATTTTTTAAAACTTTCACAATAAAACATATTTTCCCGTTTCAAAAAGAATGACCAATTTTTTTTTGGTTTGTTTTAAAAAGATGACCCTTTTTTTTGTCAATACTTTAATTTCAATTTTTCATTCATCATGTTTAAAATTAGAAAATTAAAAGATATTTTAATCCATTTAACATAAAAAAAAACTTTTTTAATTTTTTTTTAACTTTATGTCAAAGTAAAACAAGTCATTCTTTTTAAACTAAGCAAGTAACCAAATGCCATGCAATACTTTAGCTCTATTCTCCTCAAGATACTACAAATCCTAAGGACAAAAAAATGGTAATAACTGCTAAAACAAAGGGTCTTAAAGTAACTTCAGCAGGTCACATTACACTCATTCTCATCTTGGACATAATTTGCAACAAGAAACCATACCGATGGAAAGGGGACCTACATAATATCCAGTAATAATTCAACACGTGTAACCTGCATAAAAAAACAAAAGTCGTAAACGACGTCGTTTAATGACGAGCTGTTCTGCTAAGACGTAGCCTAATGGCCGACCTTTTCTGCCTACATAGAGACGCAAAGAACATCCAAAGTTGGCGTAAGCGCCAAACTCACACACACCTTTTCTCTCTCTTTTTTTGTTTTTCTTTTTTCCTCAATTCATCCAACGGCTGAACATCAATCTCAACCTTTACCCTTTTCTCAACCGTCTGATCTACTTTCATTACGCCCACCCCTACCCCCATGTTTTTATTGTTGAATTTTAAGTTGCTGTTAGTTTAGGTTAGGCCTTCCTTCTTCTCTTCCCTTTCCAACCCCAATCTTTCTCTCTCTAAAAATTCTCTCTCTTCCCCTAATTCTTTTGATTCTTCTCCATCATTACAACAACCTTTATTTTCTAACTTAATTCACATTGGGTTCTTCGATTATTTTTTTCTTTCTGTGAATAAGGTCTTACATTCTGAGTAGGTAGCAATAAGTCGATAATCGACGATCTCTTCGGTTTGATGACAATGCTGGTTCCACCGTGGCTAGAGCCTTTATTGAATACGGCTTTTTTCTCAATTTGCCGGACGCATGGTGATGCGGCGCGGAGTGAATGTAATATGTACTGCTTGGATTGCAATGACAATGCTTTTTGCTTCTATTGTCGCTCATCTAAACATAAAGACCATCAAGTCATTCAGGTAATTTTATTTCATCCGACTAATTTAAATTCACGCACCATAGTCATTCTTGCTATCTAGAACATTCACATTATGACTATTATCATGATCCAAGTGTGGTGCCACGATGATAGTTACAGATTTAGCGAAACTCAATATTTACAAATGCTTTTTTTACCCTTTTGCTACTTTAGTGAGGTTGGAATGTTTATTATCTAAACAACTCATTCTAATCTTTTAAAGACTCATAAATTAAAATTTTTGGGTTCCGTGATTCTTGTAATGTATCTTTTCTTACGTAGTAAGTAATCTAAGGAAAAGAAAGTAGGTATGAATATATGGACATTTTTATTTTTCACCACATGTGGTTACAAATTGTAATTTTTTTTTTATTTTGTTGTTGTTGAAATATATAGATAAGGAGATCATCATATCATGATGTGGTAAGAGTTTCAGAGATTCATAAAGTATTGGATATAAGTGGAGTGCAAACATATGTAATCAACAGTGCAAGAGTTTTATTTCTAAATGAAAGGCCACAACCAAAGAGTAGTGGCAAAGCAAGTTCTCATGTTTGTGAAATATGTGGAAGAAGCCTTTTGGACACTTTTCGTTTCTGTTCACTTGGATGTAAGGTAAATTATCTTATTTTGTTATTAATATTATTCATTACTTCATTTTTTTACCTATTAATTTTGTTTTTTTTGGCCATGACATTGCATTATTCATACATCATTGTTCATGATAATGTCCCACATATTCATAATAATAATAAAGCTTCACATCTTGATCACCATCATTGATTGTAACTCCTTACCAAAAAATACATATATCAGCTCCACCGTCATCATATCATATGGTCACAACTCAAAATTCAAGTAGCCTTGGATTGACATTTTATACATATTGACAAAGGTGAAGCTATGTTTATAGAAAGGGGTTCAATTGAATTTGATGCGTCAAAAATATTATACTGTATAAATAGGATAAAAATATTTTTTATAATATAATAATAAAATTGGTTCAAAAATTATTTTCTAAGTCATATGCTCAAATTTCTGACTCCATTACTGATTATGAGAGAAGCCACATGGATAGCTAGGGGAGATATAAATAGATACCCATGCCATCCTTTACCATTCTTTTCAAGAATAACCAATTAACCAATTTTTTTTAATGCTATTATTACATTTTCAATTTTGGGTTCACAAGTTACACACACACTACATATATAATGATTCATGACACCATTATAGGCCTAGTTAATTTTCTCATTAAATTCATCTTTAAATTTGACTTACATTTTGGAGTATATATCATTTCTTTTTAACACTACATTCACCATATAGGGCTAGTTATTTCTGTTACTTTTTTTTCTAGACTATTTTTATCTTTAAGTCGAGGGTTTACCGGAGACAATCTTTTACCTCTAAAGTAGAGGTCAGATATGCGTATACTTTATCCATTCCAGACGCTTCTTTGTGATGCTACACTGAGTATGTTGTTGTTGTACTACATTCACCATTAGGCCAAGTTAATATCTTTATCTATATTGCAATTGAAGATATGATGAAGTAATCTTGAAAGATGAGTTACAATTTTTGGACTATATATCATTTGTTTTTAATGACTTAGCTTGTAGGAATAAAGAGGAATGGAGATTCAAGCTTTATCTTAGATGCCAAGAATGAAGTACTAGCATTGCAAAGAGGTGAAGGCATATCATCAAGAGGAGGAAATCAATTGCGTGAAGGCTTAGAACATGACATATACCCACCCACCCCTCCACCACCCCCTTCAAATGCTAGAAGAAGAAAAGGGATTCCTCATAGAGCACCTCTTGGCTCATAACAAAATATATAATAACTAACCAAAAAATAATACATTTAAAAAACTACTTTATACAACTCACATACATAAGGAAGGGTTGTAAAGGTTGATGAAGTTTCCTTTTGAAGATGGTGGGGTCTTTTGAAAGGAAAGGAAAAAAGAGCAATAATGCACAATTTGTTATATTAGAAAAGTTGGAAGATTATTCTACGTTGTAATTAATTTAATTAAGAAATTTAAAAGGCAAAGTGTTTGTTGGAGTTAGTTTTATAGTTTTCATTGGCCCACCAACCCACATGGGCCGTTTACATAAAGTAATAACCTTTTTATTTGTTTAATAACATGCAAACCAACTTTCTTATCATTCTACCTAGTTTTGTTTCTTGATAATATATTTTGTAGAAATAGTGTTGCAACAAATCAAAATTTTAAGTCTTTCTGAAAGTGAGTGAATCTCGAGGAGAGGCATAAATTGAAGAATTAGTTAACTTAAGCTTGGTCAATTGTTCGTGGATCACTTTTCAATTTTATCTTTGAAAAATATGCATTATATTAGAACTCTTATGAAATTCAAAATAGATAATTATTTTTTAATTATAGAAACTGAAAAGTGGTTATTTGTGATCCTCCCCCCAACCCCCAACAACATTCTACTCAATGAATTTTTGAGTTATTTTTTTCATTTGGTCATTTCCTTATATTTGTTACCTTTGAAACTTATGTTTTGAACTAAAGAGTTTTTTTCTAATATAATATAATTGTGGAGCCTAATAATTAGGCAAACAACTACTACTTAGAGGGTGATGGATTTTAGAATGTGATGTGATAATCCCATCCAATAATGTATAAACAGTTGGTTGGGTTGGTATTGAATTTACTAATTATTTCTCTTTTAATTTTTTGGTAATCATAATGATTTGAAGTTGACACTTAATCCATACTCCATCTTATTTTAGTTATCATGATAAGACTTTTCACAATCCTTAAGAAAATATTAATTAGGAGCGTTATTTGACTAATATATCCTTTGTTAATTCTTTGATCTTTAGCTATTTATGTGCCTCTTAATTCTAGAATAATTAATGCTAAGGATAAAGTTGGAAAAATATAATTAATTCTTTCTTGATTGTTTAAATTAATAATTATTTTGGGATAACTATTTTTAATATACATGACAGCTAATATGGGAGAGAGAGTAATATATAATATAAATAGATTTCAAATTCATTTGCAAGTAGAATAGAGAGCATCTTGTATCTTTAGCTTGGTTAATTAATCAAAAAGAAAAGGAAAAAAGTTCAAAGATTCTACTACACAACGTAAAAGGGCATCATGATTAACATACTAAAGTACACTTGATATAAAATTGGGAAAAGTATTTGCGTCTAATATTTATACTAAATTAATAAATATAAAATATGTGTTTTTATAACATGGTGCAAATATCAGGTACAAATAAGTATGTATATTCGTAGCAAACACTTCTTTTTATATTCAACATAGTTTGCTTAGGATTGTCTGGTACGGAGGAAAAAATAAGCCATATTTCCGCAATCAAATACCAAAATTATTTTTCATTAAAAAGGAAAATGATTGATAAAATTTCTTCTACCCTTAATGCATTTTTTTTTTGTAATTTTTACATGGAAATAGTGGTTAGGAATTGAGCTTAGGGAGAAACTAGTAGTACCTCTTTTGGAGGTTTGGGACTTATCATTAAAATAGTATCTTTAATTATAGAGTTCTTTGTATTACTTGAAGGACTACACCAAGAAAGTGGGAACAAAGCAGACAACATATTGTCTCTGTTAAGGTAAAAAAGAAGTTATATTTATAATATGTTAAGAAAAAAAAGGTTATATTTATGCCAACAATGTGATATTGTGTTATATATCTATCAAAAAACAAAAATCAAAGTGAGGGGAATGATTTTTTTATGGTTATGCCAACGAAGGTGAATTTGATAATAATCAAATCTGATTTTAATAGATGCGTCTAATTAATATGATATTTTAAATTAAATAATATGTCATTTTGATTGGTCTCTTCAAATCTCTTACTCCTATTAAGATTTTAAGTGGATCGCAAAACTGAATGAGCATATATGATTAAGATTTTGCTTATCCTAAAAAAAGAAAATTATAGAAACTTTAGTTAAATAATACAATAATTTATGTTGACAGAAAAATACTCAAGTTTATTCATAAGAAAAAGGGACACGTTTAAGATTGAGGTTAATGAGTTTTGATTGTTTATAGTTAAACATAAAGGTAGAAAAAGAAGAATTTCTTTTTGGCATGGATTGCATATTTAACCTTTTCTTAATCTTAATTACTCCTAAACTATGCTATAGGATAACATTTATCCTGGTACGATCTCATCCTAAAAGAGTGATATATATTTTCCTATCATATAATTCTTTTTGTCCACATAGCATTTCTTTTTTTTAAAAAAATAATAATATAATTTTCACTTTCTTAAATTCATTAATTTTTTAGACTATATTCTTTGGCCAACCAATGTTTTTTTTACTGAAAAAAAGAAGAAGAGGACTTATAATTATGGAATCTCTTCTCCCAAATCTTCCACAGAAACATAGGTCAAAGAGAAACAAATCATAAAAGACCACAATACCTGAAATATTGATCCAATTTAATTTGCTACATGTTCCTCAAAGATAGTAAATGACTCTAAACTTTACTAAATTATCTTTAAAGGGTCATTTACTTAAATAATATAATATATAACATTAATTATAAAATTTAGTACATATTTTAGTTTTATCAAAAATAATAATACTCTTTTACCCAAAATAATAATAAAAAATATTTTTTCTCTTTCTCCCCCCTACCCCCTCTCTCTCTCTCCTTTTCTTTTTCTTCTGTCCGTTCTCTCCCTCTTTCTCTTTCTCCGCCCCCCCCCCCCGTTCTCTCCTACTTCTCTTTTTTTGTCCCTTTTTTTCTCTCTTTATTTTTCTCTTTCTTTCTCTTTTAAAAATAATAATTAATTATCCTAATTTAAATTTAATTTTAAATTGGATATTATGGAAATGGTAATTTTACTATTTTTTAAATTAAATGATTTTTTTAATGTAAATACATATATAATACATTTCTAACACAATAAAGGAAATAAATATAAACAATAATTGTAATGCATTTCAAATTCAATATATTATACATATTGTAGGCATGTTTCAATATACGTGGTGAATATATAACTAAAATATTTTAATACAATAATATATTTCGTTAATAAGAGAAAAAAATAAAAAATAATTATAATAGATTTTGAATTCAATATATTATATTATAGGTATGTTTCAATGCACGTGGTAATATATAGCTAAAGCATTTTTAATATAATAATATATTTTAGCACCGTTAATAAGAGAAAAAATTTAAAATAATTATAATATTTTTTTAATTCAATATATTATACATATTATAGGCATGTTTCAATGGACGTGGTAAATATATAATTAAAATATTTTTAATACAATAATATATTATAGCACCGTTAATAAGAGAAAAAATTAAAAATAATTATAATATTTTTTAATTCAATATATTGTACATATTATAGACATGTTTCAATGCACGTGGTGAATATATAACTAAAATATTTTTAATACAAATGTATTATAAGTATTACGTGTGAATTTCAAACTTTTCAGCACTATTCAAATTAATTTACATTGTTAGAAATGTATTATATTTGTTGAAATAACAACAATCGAATTCATAACAATGTATAATATTGAATTCGAATTGTAATACATTTTGAATTCAATATACTATATATATTATAGGCATGTTTCAATGCACGTGCTGAATATATAACTAAAATAGTTTTAATACAATAATTTATTCCGTTAATGAGAGAACAAAATAAAAAATAATTATAATAGACTTTGAATTCAATATATTATAATTAAAATGTGGTGAATATATAATTAAAATATTTTTAATACAAATGTATTATAAGATATGTGTGAATTTTAAATATTTTGGTACTATTTAAATTAGTTTTAAATTAGAATAATTAATTATTATTTTTAAAAGAGGAAAAAAGAGAAAGAGAAAAATGGGGAAAAAAAAGAGAAGAAGGGAGACAAGCGCAGGTGAGAAAGAAGGACGGGGGAAGAGAGGGGGAGAGGGGGAGGGCGGAGAGTAATGGGTAATTTTATTTTTTAATTAAAATAAATATGCTATAGATCGTAATAAAATAAAAATACATTAAAATAAGAATAATTATTAATCGAAAAGAGTTCATTTATGTAAATATTCCAATTTCAAATATATTCAAGAAAATTCACTAGATATCCTTCTTAATAATTACTGTTTAACTTTAATTTTTGTTAAGAAAATTAGTGCAAATACGACATTTGCAAAGAAATTGCCCTCCTCCTCCTTTTTATCTTCTTTTATATATATGTTGTAGAAAATTAAAGACACATTACTTATTTGTGATTGATTTGATTGAATGAAATTAGAAAAAACACTATTATTGGATTCAATTGAGCTCGATTATTGAACAAAACAAAAGGAGTATATTAGATTTTGAGGGTTTGGGTTGAATCGAACAATTAATTTTTTTAAACCCTTTTTCTAAAAATTCTCACCTTTTGTACTTTCTTGATTATTCGAATCCAAATTGAAAATTATTGAGTTTGGTATTAAATTGGATATTAAATATGGAGTCATTTAGATTTGAGTTAGTCCAATTTGGATCAATTTTAAAGGAAAAATTAGTTGGTTTCTTTGTAGGAAAAAACTACACAAAATAAATTCAATTGTGAAACTATTTACTTAAATTAGGCCCAACCCAAATTATTTATCCTTAATGGATCCATGACCCAAACTGTTTATCATCTTACCCTAATTTTTCTTTCTTATTTCGCGCATGAAGTCAGCATGATGTAATTATCACTGCTGAATTAATTATTTGTGATAGTTCATCGATATATTGATACTATATTAGTATCATATAGGATTGAGATTAATTCTCTGTGATATTCCAGTGGTATATTGATATCCTATCGGTATCATATATGATTGATTTTTTTTTTTTAAGAAATAAAAATTAAACAATTAAGAGAAAGTTTCACAATCTTATTTATTAAACTCTAAATTAGTAGAAAGTATATTCTTTGTGATAATCCGTCGATATATTGATGCCATATCAGTATCATATAGGACTGAGCTTAATCCTCTGTGATATTCCGTCGTTATACCCTATCGGTATCATATAGGGTGGGCGCTGACGTAAAGATGACGTTAGCACTCGAATTTTAAAATAAATATATTTTATTTTAAAATTAAAAAAAGGTATGAAAGTAATGTGGCATTTAAGAGTAAATATTTTTCCTTTTTGGGATATAAGTGTTTTTTTTCCCTTTTTCTTTAACCGCCGATTTTATGAACATTTCAAAATTACTTTTACTAAAATTGAGGTGATTAATCAAGATATGTGACAGATCCATTCATCAAAATTTTCGATAATCTCCCAAGATTTCTTGTACTAAGTCCTGGTGATAAGGCATCAATATGGGTTGTGGTGCAATGATGAAACTATTTCAACCTTAACCAGAGGTTTTGAATTCGAGCCCTGGGAATGGAAAAGCATCATATTAGGAGCGTCACCCCCGAATGGACCCTGTAATGCATGATCAGAATTTAATCAAAGCTCCGAACACCACATGAAAAACAAAAAAAAAAGTCCTAGTGATAAGCTATTAGTTATGGCAAGTCATTTATTTCACTTCAATAACTCTCACCTTATTGAGATTGGGCCAAAAATTACTCCATTTTGGGTAAGACCGTTGATTGTTATACCTTAGATTAATAGTTTTTTAAAAAAATAAAAATAAAAAATTTGAAAGTCATTCTGGAATGTAATGTATAAGAATGACCAAGAAGAATTATAAAAAAAAAAAAAGGAAAGAAAGTTTTGGTGGTGAAATTTAATTACACCTTTGACAAATGGGATAAAAGAACTTCTACTTTCTCATTATGTTATAATTCAGTAGGACAACTCAATTCAAAAGACTAATCTAATTAGGTAGGAAAATCTACTCAACTTATAAATTCATTAATATTTCTCTTGGTATAGAAACAATCGCCCCAGCTTGAAGATCAATGACCTCATTGGTCCCAACTGACATCAACTTCTTTGATTTAAGGTTCAGCTCATCGCTAGACACTCTATCAGACCATCACTGCGAATTTTGGATCGAAGCGTTGATCGACTTGCTATGATATCAATTGTTATAGACTGAACAAGAAAAGTCAATTCAAAGACTAGTTTATTAGGTGGGAGAGTTTATTTAGCCTATAAACCCATCAATATATCTCTTTTTAATCAATGAAGGACAATTTGCGCAAGATAAATTATTATAATTTTTTTTAATCCTTCTGATTTATAACTAATTCATTTAATCATTAATTAATTAAAATCTAAATTTTTGGTTCCTTTATATAAAAAAATATATATGTTATACTTTGATTATTTTTATAATTATGTATCACATTTATATATGGAATAACAGTACAAATTTAACATAACTCGTGAATAATAAATTGTATAATAATTAATAATTCATTAAATTTGTCAAGATTCACACAAGTGACAATATTAGAAGTATACATTTCAATTAATTAACAGATAAAAGTGATAAGCTAAAAATATTGCAGGCATCAATATTAAATTTGCCATTATTCAGAGGACTAAAAGCAAAGTTAGCGTTTTTTTGACAATTATGGTGTTCGAATCATCTTGTGTGTACCTCAATTAATATTATGGATACTATGTTATATCCATCAATACAGGTATCGAGTAACTTTGTTCATCAAGACTTGAACATATTAGAAAAAAAAACTCACATAATTAGCTTTTTTGCCTCCGATGAGATTTGAACCAGATTAGTAGGGAATAATTTGTTTTCCTTTTCCCCTACCAAGTCGAGACAATGATCTCAATAACTTGGATGATTTGCTCCTTAATGATGAATGATCTCCTTCGTGATTATAATGAGTGTAATCCATAGACAATGATCTCCTAATTCTTTGTGATGACAAATTTGTTGATCTCCTCTCTTTAGACATTACCATCGATACACAATGTCTAAGCATGCCACGAGGTTGTACTTCTAATGAAGAAGTAGAAGTAGAAGAAGAAGGTGAATTTTTGTCGTTTAAATTAATTTCCGATAGTAGATCCAATAAATACATAATATGTGTTTCTATCTCCGTTATTGGAGCACGACAAATGGGGCAACTCGAGTGAGACACGAACCACTTGTCGATGCATGGCACATGGAAAGTGTGTCGACAATTAGGCAACAAGCGGACCAATTCTTGATCTTCTAATTCACCTAAGCAAACAGCACACTCATTTTGATCTACAAGAAATAATTTGCCCTTTTTATGGATTGAATTATAAGATATGATAGGGATTTTTTCTAAGATTTTTTTGTCTACTCCAATAGGTAAGTGAGTTTCTTGGATTGTTGGTCTTAGAAGAAGAGTAGTGTTTATAGTTTGGGTATTTCTTCTTCCAAGACAATATTTGCTTAAGATCAAGTGGTATATTGATAATGCTAATGCTGAGGAAACTATGCCTATTAAGGAGATAATTAGAGGAGCATACCAATATGTTGAAGTGGTGATTGAAGGTTCTCTTAGGTTTTCCATGGTGATTTAATTTGTGATCAAGAAAGAATATATATAATTTGGTATTTGTGATCTTATAACATGTCTGATTTTAAGGAGAGGGAGACAAGGTCTCACAAAGAATGAAAGTGGAACTAGTTTATAGTATGTTAGTTGAAGATAAACTTAAATTAGGAGTGTTTGGTGTGCACAATAACATTTTTTAGAAAATATTTTCCTATATAGTAGAAAAATGAATTTCTAATGAAAATAGGAAAAACAAGTTCCATAAGACATAAGTGACATTTCAGTCTTCCTCATCACACCATCATCCCCCATAGCCCAACCTCCGCCATCCCTCTGTTGGAAAAAATGCGGACAAACACAAAAATATATATATGGTCCAAATAATAGAAATAAAATGAAAAAATAATGACACCAAGAATTTTACGTGAAAATCCTTTTAAATAAGGGAAAAACCATTGTTCAAGAGGAGCAACTGATATTACTATAGTAAGAAATTTTACACTGGATAGTACCAATTACAATACTCAAAAATGACTACCACACACTCAAAAGGAATAACACTCTTTTGATTTACCACCTTACAAAAATATCGCTTACACTCTATTTTTCTTCACAAACTATTTTCTTATTATAATCTATGAAAACCTCACAGCTCAAATATTTTTCTCTCTGTCTGTGAATTGAATGTATTGAATAAGGAGCTGAAGAACTCCTTTGATAGGTAAAATTTTTATTTCTCCGTGCAGAATTTGTCAAACAAATTGTGCCACTCTACCAAAAGTTGCATGCTTCCTTTGTTGACAAAAGGAAAAATGGCTTGCAGTTATTGTTGAAAAGAAAAAAAAGTATGGGATAGACCCCACAAATCTCCCCTCCAGTCCTGTACACTAGAAGGAGGTATCTTCATCTTCTCAGAGAGAGCTCATGCCAACAAGTTCTTTTTACAACTCGAACTTGTCCATTGTTACCACTTTGGTCAGCATATCTGCAGGATTCTCATTTGTAGAGATCTTTTCAACCTGCATAGATTCGTCTTCTATATTTTCTTGAATCTAGTGATATCTCACATCTATGTATTTCGTCCTTGCATGGTACATGGAGTTCTTGCCCAAGTCTATTGCACTTTGACTGTCATAATAGACGACATACTCCTCCTGATGCAAGCCAAACTCTTAAAAAAATTGCTTGAGCCATATCATCTCCTTGCTAGCTTTAGTAGCCGCAATATAATTAGCTTCAATTGTAGACAGTGCAATACACTTCTGCAATTTCGACTGCGATGATTTAGTTCCCCCTAAAAAAGTAAACAAATATTCAATAGTAGATTTTCTATTATCAAGGTCACCTGCCATATCAACATCTGTATATCCCTTCAAGATTGAATTTGATCCTCCAAAACACAAATATTTAGCTGAGCTTCCTCTCAGATACTTGAGCATCCACTTTACAGCTTTCTAATGATATCTTTTTGGATTGTCAAGAAATCTACTGACAACACCAACTGCGTGAGCAATATCAGGTCTAGTGTATACTATTGCATACATTAGACTTTCGACGATGGAGGAATATGGAACTTTGGACATGATTTCTTTTTCCTCCCTAGCTGTAAGACACGTCTTCTTGCTCAACTTCATATGACCAACAAAAGGTGTGCTAACAGGGTTAGCATTATTCATGTTGAAGCGCTCCAGTACACTTTCAATGTACTTCTCTTGTGTCAAATAAATCTTTCTTTCATCCCTGAGACATGTAATTCTCATGCCCAAAATTTGCTTTGCATGACCCAAGTCTTTCATAGCAAAAGACTTACACAACTCTTTCTTCAACTCGTCAATCTTGGAAGTATTCCTGGCCACAATTAACATATCATCCACGTATAGCAAGAGGATGATAAAATCATTGTTAGAAAATTTTTGTACAAATACATAATAATCTGAAGAAGTCTTCTTGTAGCCTTGCTCCCTCATAATAGATTCAAACTTCTTGTGCCATTGTCTAGGAGCTTGCTTTAGCCTGTAGAGACTCTTTTTGAGTTTGCACACAATTGTTTTTTTACCATTTACTTTGAAGCCCTCAGGTTATTCCATATAAATATCCTTTTCTAGGTCACCATGAAGAAAAGTCGTCTTCACATCCATATGCTCAATCTCTAAATTAAGAATAACAGCCAAACCAAGAACTATACGAATGGAAGACATTTTTACGACAGGAGAAAATATTTTATCAAAGTCAATACCCTTCCTCAATAACCAATCTAGCTTTGTATCTGGACTTCAAGTTTTGTTCTTCAACTTTGACTTTGAACACCCACTTATTCTTTAAACCTCTCATGCCCTTAGGCAATTTTACAAACTCATAAGTGTGGTTCTCATGCAATGATTTTAACTCATCTTGCATGGCTTCAATCCATTGATCCTTATTCTCATTTTCCATGGCCTCTTCATAACACTCAAGTTCACCCCCGTCAGTGAGTAGCACATACTCATTGGGTGAAGAACGAAAGGAAGGAATACTTGTCTTGTGGACCTCCTAAGAGGAACATTTGATGCTTCTACAACTTCATGAGCAGGGGCATCATTAATAACAACATTATTTTTATTATCAATATTAATATGTTGATCGGGGACTTATACACTTGTATGAGGAACTTGATCAAGATGGACTACGCCATCAGAACTTGAAGATTCTAGCTTCTGTGTTTTGTCAGCATCTTCAATGGTTTGATTTTCCATGAAGATGATATCACGATTTCTCATAAGCTTCTTTTCAGTTGGATCATATAGCCTATAACCAAATTCATCAAGGCCATATCCAACAAATATGCACTGTCTTGTCTTGGCATGTAACTTTAACCTCTCATCTTTCGGCACATGTACAAAAGCTTTGCAACCAAAAACTCTCAAATGGTCAAAGGAAATATCTTTTCCATACCAAACTCTTTTTGGAACATCACTTTGCAAAGCAACAACAGGAGATTAGTTAATAACATGTGTAGTGGTCAATAAGGCCTCACCCCAAAAGGGGTTTGGTAACTTTTCTTCAGAAAACAAACATCTAACTCTTTCCATCAAGGTCTTGTTCATTCTCTCAGCCAACCCATTAAGCTGATGAGTATTAGGAGAAGTCTTTTGGTGTCTAATAACTTGATGCTTGCAGTATTCGTCAAATGATCCATAATATTCACCATCATTATCAATACGAATACATTTCAATTTCTTTCCAATTTCTCTTTCAACTGAAGCCTGAAACTTCTTAAAGACACCTAACACTTGGTCTTTAGTCTTCAAGACATAGACCCAAAGTTTTCTCAAGCAGTCATCAATAAAGGTGACAAAGTAAAATGCATCACCCAATGTCCTTGTCTTTATTGGACCGCATAAATGAGAGTGCACTAACTCAAGCAACTCTGTTTTTCTTAAAGGAGGGTTAGACTTGATCTATTTTATTTTCCAGCCAAGATGTGCTCACACTTTTCTAATTTAGCACTTTGAAAATCTGACAATAATTTCTTCTTAGCTAGAACATTAAGTTATTTCTCACTGATGTGGCTAAGCCTCTTGTGTCATAACATTGAAGATTTATCGCTCTCAACTGCATTCACTATAGTGGCACAAGTATAAGCCGTATTTCATTATAGACCACAACGTTTGTTATCACGAGCCACAACCAAGGAACCCTTAATGAGTTTCCACTTTTTATCGCCATTGGTATTAACATATCCTTCATCATCTAGAACACCAACAGAAATTAGGTGCAAACGAACATCAGGTGCATGTTTTACATTGTTCAAAACTAATTTAGTTCCAACACTAGTTTCTAAATAAATTTTACCAACACCAATCACCTTAGATACAGTCTCATTATCCATACCCAAAGTTCCAAAGTCACCAGGAGTATTGGAAAAGAAAAAATCCTTCCTTGATGTCACATGAGATGTGACACCAGTGTCCACAACCCAACTTGACTCATCAGAAGCAATATTTATCAGATCTGCATCAAGGATTGTAACAAGATATTCGATGGAGACGGTGGTTAGGCAATTTTTATTGCCATCTTTTTTATTTTTCTCTTTGTCTTTGTTCTTCCTCTTCAATTTCCGGTAGAACTTCTTTGTGTGCCATTTTAATGCCACAATGATAACACTCAATATCCCTAAATTTGCCTCTGGATTTGCTCCTGCTATGTTCTCTATTTTGAGAACCACGATTTTATTTATTCCCCTAGAGCCAGTTACCAGGACATCCGACGAAGAAGAAGAACCTTGAGATTTTCTTCTCATCTCTTCATTCAAGATACTACTCTTGGCAAAATCCATAGAGATCACACCATCTAGAGCAGAATTTGACAATGAAGTTCTAAATGTTTTTCAATTCTCTGGTAGGGAACCAAGTAGAAGCAAGCCTTGAATTTCTTCATCAAATTTAATATCTATAGCAGATAACTGATTCATGATTTCCTGAAAATTATTCAGGTGATTTGTCATCGGAGAGCCTTCATGATATTTTAAACTTAATATCTGCTTTATTAAGAACATCTTATAATTCCAATCTTCCGAGCATACAAGCTTTCAAGATGCTCTCATAGGGTACGAACATGTGTTTCCCCAGAAATATGGTTCAACACATTATCGTCAATTCATTGTCTAATAAATTCACAAACCTGTCCGTGCAAAAGATTTCACTCTTCATCTGTTATATTATTAGGCTTACAGTGGTAAAGATTGGTTGATAAAAAATATTGACATAAAGTAAACCTTCCATTTTTCCCTTTCAAATGGCAAATTAACACTATTCAAACTAACTATTCTACTATTGTTGGCTTCCATCTTCCCCGCCCCCCCAAATATTACTATAGCAAATCAAAGTAAATATTTTTTTATGTGAAAGTTCAAACTATGCTGCAACCACAGAGCATACTAAGATAAAATCTTGCTCTGATACCAGTTTTGTTGGAAAAAATACGGACAAACAAAAAATATATATGGTCCAAATATTAGAAATAAAATGAGAAAATAATGACACTAAGAATTTTACGTGAAAACTCTTTTAAATAAGGAAAAAAACCACGTGCCAAGAGAAGCAACTGATATCATTATAGTAAGGAATAACACTCTTTTGATTTACCACCTTACAAAAATATCGCTCACACTCTATTTTTTTCACAGACTATTTTCTTATATATAGTCTATGAAAACCTCACAATTCAAATATTTTTCTCTCTGTCTGTGAATTAGATGTATTGAATGATAAGCTGAAGAGCTTCTTTTATAGGTGAAATTTTCATTTCACAATTTGTCAAACAAATTGTGGCACTCCACCGAAAGTTGCACGCTGCCTTTGTTGACAAATTGACAAAAGAAAAAAATGGCCTACAGTTATTGTTGAAAAGGAAAAAAAAGTATGGGATGGACCCCACACCCTCCACTAGTTTTTGCTTGCTTATCGAACAACAGAAATAAGTAAGAAAATCATTTATTTTCTACAAAAATATTTTTCAGGAAAACATTTGTCTACCTACCAAACACACCCAAAATTAAATTATAAGTTTTTGTTTTGCCACACAAGAAAACCCAAAAAAGGAAACCTAAACTATGTTGAATGGTTCAACTTAACTATAATGATTTTTCTATATATAATTTACATATGGTATTAGACTATTAATTAGTAATGTTTTTTTGAGTATTTAGAATGATATCCAACAGTAGTACTAATATTTTGTGTGGTTACGGTATCTTTGTATGATAAAGCTATAAATAATATGCAAAGTAGAGACACATAATCAAGATGTGAATATTTTTTGAATATGAAATATTAATTTCTTCAACGACATATTTGTTGATGACCTCTACCATTCCTCACGAGAAGTGATTAAAAAAATAAAAAGGAAAAAGAAAATCCTAGCCACAATTTTAGGTAATATTTAGTTGGGGATACTTAGTTCTTAATTACTATATTGTTAGCATGACGTTTTAGTAGGTCCATGGAAGATGTGAATGATCCAAATGTGGTGGGATTTGCAACAAGTGGAAGTTAAGTGTAGATAATGTTTTTCTGGTTTTCCACCTAGTGTATGATATTTATATTAGAGCTTTGATTAATTCGAATTCACACCGCAGAAGGTGCATTTAAGAGGAAAATGTTTTTTAACAAGATTTTTTTTTTCATATTCAAAGTTTAAACTCGAGAACTCTAATTAAGGTTGAAGATGAATTATTGCTTGAGCATAAGAAGGCAGAGTTTGTTATAAGAATTATTAACGAAAATTAGTACAATTGTACTAATTAATTAGACATCTCAAATTGTATTTGACTCGCACTAAAAACTGAACATTAGATTAAAGTTGGATGAGCTACTTAATATCCTTTTTGGATTGAATCAAATATACTCTTCTTTACTTGTTTGCCCAAATCATTCTCCTTGCAATAATTTTACGTGCCAGGTGGCAGGGACAGTAGTTTAAGAAAATATGAAATTAGTCTTCCACGTGGCTATTTGTTCCAGAAATTAAACTAATGTCCACGTGGTTATAAACTATTATTGTTATTTACTCCTTTTTATTTATTTTAAAATGAGTGGACATATTAGGAGACATAAGGATTAAGAATAAACATATTTGAAACAAGATTAGAGTGCTCTTGATAGAAGACAAAATATGGGAAGCGAGATTGAGATGATTTACGTATGTGGAAGAGTGGTTTCAATGGAGGACAAAATGCGGGAGTGAGATTGAGATGGTTTGAGCATATTAAGAGAGAGGTCTAGACGCCCCAATGCCGAGGTGTGAGAGACTTGCTATGAATAGTTTCAGGAGAGGTAAGAATAGACCAAAAAAGTATTTAGAAGAGATGATTATACAGGATATAACGCAATTTTTGTTGTAATAACGATTTACTATTTCATGGAACATCAGTAACTGTTTTTTTTGGAACTATTTTGAACGATTTTTCTTGAATCGGGGTTTATCAAAAACAGTCTCTCTACCTATAAGATCTGCATACATTCTATCCTAGCAAGACCTCACTTTATGAAATTATACTGAATATGTTTTTGTATAAGTGTCAAAAATATTTCTAACATATGAAAAATGACGCACAAAAACTTCCCTTCCACCTTGTGGTCTAACCCTCCACATTTTTTTTTGGATCAACAATACCCCTCAAACTAAAGCAATGTGTTCACATTCACTGCTGTATGTAACATTAAAGATGGTACGTGAAGCCGAGAGCAATCAACAAAGAAAAATAATATCAACATCTGGCTTTTAGGAGCACTGCACACACTAACAAGATCACTTAAAACAAGCCATCAATTTTTAGTCTAATGCTGATGCCGCTTCAGTGGTATGTAGATGGCTGTCAAACTGTCAAAAAAGGAATTCTCGAAAAGTGGGGCTAATCAGGAAACTCCACCTCCTGCGTTCTGCTAACCAACAACGGGCAGCGGATCTACTCAGCTTACAGCAACCCAGCTTTCTTCAGAGCATTCTCAAAATCCTCCTCGCTCTTCCATGAGGGAATCTGCATAACGAACATTAAACAATTAACTTGAGTCTAATGTTCCCCATGGATAATACCAAATTGAACCAGAAACTGCAATATAATTCATGCAATATGCACCAACTTCCCGGCCACTAAAAGCTCAGCTATGTTGGCATTCTACTGTGTTGAATTTTTTTCACTATAGTCCACTACATCTAGTAAGGAATCTATACAATTTCTCAAATAGCACTTATAAGTCCGAACTCAATTCCATAAGAAAGTAGTTGTGGCACAATGGGTCACACAAGTCATGATAAGCCATGCTTGTAATAAATGCAACCTAGCTCTATGATTGAGTGGCATCTTTGTAATATATAGCAAATAGCATAGTGATTGACCACTACTTTGACAAGATTACTACTATACTATCTTGTTTTAGGTAGCTGTAGATCACATCAATGTATATAATATAACAATTCTACTTGAAACAAAAAAAGGGGATCCCCCGACAACAAAACTACTCTTTAACTCCTTATATAATGGAACTATGCCCTTCTTTTCTCCGCAAGATTTTCTTGTTCCTTTTTTGGTTGAGAAATTGGCCAGATTCTTTTTCCTGTGAATAGCATACTACAAATGTTGCATTCGATCATAATGCTAAATGCTTTGTTCATCTTATCTTTATCTTGAATCGCATCTGCATTTCACTCGGAATTGTATCATAAGTTTAGTGTGAATTTGCACCCCACCCCCTTCATCACACAAACACAGAATGAAGAAATTCTAAAGAGGTAAGTTTGTTCAATCTCTTGAATTAACTGGAGTTAATATACTTTAAACTAATTTCAGGCCACAAAATACCAACCGTGTTTGTAATTAATCATGATACTATACCTCCAGCCTTATTTAGAAGACCATGAACATAGTCAGATGCTAAGCACCTGTATGCACGTATGACCTAATCCTACAAATTTTTTGGGTAGGATCCTAAACGTCAGAAACAAAGAAAAGCCCAAAATGCAGTAATGTAAACAGTAGATACATGCCTCAGCCACTTGATGGTTGAAATGGTTCTCAATCTTTGACATTAGCATGTTGTCTCGGTCACTGCACAGCAAGTTGAATATCGCACCTGCACAACACGAGGAAAGTCATACTACACAACGCTGCATAAAGTACATAACATTTATATATGGCTCATTTTCAGCCATTAATCTATCAAGGAAGTATGCATAAGAAAGTGGCAACATATTACCTTTGCGCCCAAATCGTCCTGCTCTACCAATCCGATGCAAATATACCTCATGATCTGGCTCTGTTGGACTCTCATGTCTCACAGGGAGGTCATAATTAACCACCAAATTAACCTGCAAACAGATTATAATAGCTTTTAAGATTTTCTAAATGTTAGCCACCAAGACAGAATTCAAGAAAGAAGAGATTAAATACCATCGCTACACAACAAGTTTCACATCCAGAAGAAGAAACAAATTTGCATAGCATATCTATGGTTGGCAACTGGAAAGCCTCAAATCTAAAGTTACCTGTGATTGGTCAAATCCACGAGCAAGAAGATCAGTTGATATAAGAACTTGTGTCAATCCATCTTTGAACTCCTTGATTATTTTGTCTCTGTCTTCTTGCTTAAGAGCACCTTGAATTGTTGTCACTTCATAGCCATAGTTAACCAATGATTTATGCAACATACTTGCACTGTTTCTGGTACGAACGAATATAATTGTTTGCCCCACCTTCTGTCCTAGTTCGAGTATTTTGTCTTTAATCACCATGATTTTTGAAAGTTCATCTGGACACAGCACTTTATACTGTTTTACTGAATCCAGTGAAAGTTCTTCCTTCTTTACAAACATTTGGTTGTAATCTTGCACGAAAAGATCTTGAACAATTTTTTGCACAAATGCTTTGACATTTTCCCCAAACGTTGCAGAAAAAAGAAGCACCTGCAAATTGAGATGATGAAAAAGAAAACCTCAACATCAATTTTCTTCCTGAGAATCGTCCAATGGGGGAAGCTTATCAGGAAGAATGTATTATAAACAACAACTTAGCACAGACCCGTTTGCAGCCCTCATCACATCCCTTTTTTGCCTAAAATAAACTCAGCTATTTATTAGCCAGCTCTATGAGTTGTACCTTAATTTAAGCCTCAGACTATACTCGGTACTCACTAAATGAAAACAGTGAAAATTTAGATATTGCTTGATATTCTACTCCCTATCCCATATGCATACATATAGAGGAAACATGAAGCAGCCCCTATTTCTTTTTACTTGTGAGATAACGACTAGAAGCGATTTTGCCTCTCTTTATTGTTTTGCAGCTGTGAGTGCTATGTGCATTGTCATTTGTACATCAAAGCAAATTTAGTTGGTTGGTTTTGGAACACTGGACTTGGCAAACGCTCCATTAAGGGCATACCTATTAAATGGGGAAATGTTCTATTCATGTTAGCACCTGCACTTCTATTTTGCGTCCTATACTTTTCTAGGAGTAATTCGTCCTTATAGAGACTTATACGTTTTACACGCCAGTAGAAACAACAACCACCCCCAGTGAAATCCCACAACGTGGGGTCTGGGGAGGGTAGATTGTACGCAGACCTTACTCCTACCAAGGTAGGACGTCAGTAAAAAATACAAAGAAATTTTACTGCTTTTTATAGTTATTTTCATTTTATATAGCATTGGCCTGAGATGAGTTTAAATGGAGTAACATGACTGTGAGAAAGAAGAGACACAAATAACCATCTCTTTCTTCTTTCTTCTTCAGTCTAACAGAGATCAAATGGATTATCGTTGAGCATACAACAGAACATTGCATAGAAGAAGCTGAACAGTTGGTAGATTCTTTGCAAGTATCTTAGGCTGTTCTTAACAATTTTTTGAAGGTCCCCATCATCAGAGGAATACAACTTTATCAGTTTCAAGAAAATGGAGTGACATGATCAGTCTTGATTCATGAAGCCAACCCTCAACGTAAGTTGCGACTGAGGCATAGTTACTACTGCTGCAATAAAATAAGATGCACCAAAGGTGTGACTGAACAACCATTGAAGCTGGAATGGACAATGGGAGACCTGGGTTAAACCCTAGTAGAGGCAAAAAAACAATGAGGTGGTCTTTTCCTATCTGTCTAAGCTTTCAGTAAAAAGATTTACTTAGTAGGTAAATTATTATAGGTGCGTGTAAGTTGTCCCCGGAACCACCATCATAAGAAAACAATTATACAATTTGATTTGTAATTCTGACATGCTAAATTCATGTATGCTGCAAAAGTTTCTCTATTCACTTTTGTATTAGGAAAAATGCAATGTGCCACTCTAAGGGTCAACCATTTGAGAGACTCAGCTTTGCATGTGACCTCTGAATTCAGACTCTTATTACAAACTAAGCAATTCATAGCAGCAAAAACCTAAAGAGAATTCCATCATCAGGTGAACTGAAAATTTAAAAAGCACAAAGGCCAAACTTCAACCAACCTGGCACTCAGTGCTGGCTTTAACGATTGCCTTCATTATTCTTATGGAATCATCCTGAAAACCACTCTGTGACACACAAAAAAACCATAATCAGATACTGCGAATTGATAAAAGGACAAAGCACAAATCCTTAACATTTCAAGCAAAATCCCTAAAGATGAGATTGGAAATTAGATAATTAGCTCATTACGCTCAACACTACAGTTCATCTTAGAAAGCAAAGGCTAAATCCATTTTTTTACACCAACACACAAAAAACGAGAAGTGATTTAAATAATTCAAAAATTACATGTACATCAATAAACATCATCAAAAGGGGGAAAATCAAAGGAACACTAGCAAGTGCGGATAGAGAACCAATTACCTCTGCCAACATGTGGTCCGCTTCATCAAATACAAGAATTTTCATGCAACTCATGCCCAGTTTCCTTGCCGTCACCCACTTGTTTATAGTCCCAGGTGTGCCAATCACTACTTGTGCTGTAACAGGTGGCCGTTTTGAAATTGGAATATAGTTGGCAGAATCTGCTGGGATACCTAACTCTGATGTTATGCCAGTGAACTTCCCCATCTTCAATAGCACTTCCATATTCTGCAACATTATCAACCATTTAAACTAAACCTTCTAAAGTATTCTTTGTTTGTTGAATAATGAAGAAACGTCTTAAGTTCTTCTTTGAAATGTAAAAACACTAAAAAGGATCATTCTTTCCTCAACTTCCTCTTTGATTCTACAATTCCTCATAAAAAACAGCTTAAACCACCACTCCCTCCAGATGGCAAACAATCAAATCAAAGATGAATACTTTGCATCACCTCACAAACCATCTCAAAAACTACAGGCGGGAACACACACAACATAACCATACAGGAAACAATATATACAGTAGGTAAAGTTTCTAAAATATAGATATGTAGTGTGGCAAGTACCTTTCTGGATTATTTTTTTTATATCTAGTGAAGCAGATACATAACTAAAACACGTGCATAATCTGACACGCATAATGTTGCACCAAAATTTCTATTCAGCTAAACATTAAGTTGTGAAGTAATTGATCCTGCAAGAAATTAATTCTCCAATGCCAACATTATTGTTGCACCCAAAGACAGGCCTAGGTCAATGATGTTGGACAAAGATCTAGGGTGACTGCCAACAAAAAAGGAAACTTGATTTCTTTCCATCTGCCTAAGCCTTATTGGGCTTAACTTAATTATTTACCAGTAAGAAGATCCAGGTAACCTGTGGATAAGTCCAGGTGCACGAGAAAACAAAAATCAAGAACAAAGAGAAGAAAAAGGGTACTAGCATCTTATATCAAACCTGAATAGCCAATTCTCTGGTTGGACAGATACAGAGAGCTTGAGGGGCAGCAAGCTTTGGATCAATCCGACTCAACATCCCAAGCACAAAGCAAGTAGTTTTACCAGAACCATTATGTGCTTGAGCAATTAGATTCTTGTACGGCGGCGTAAGAATCATAGGCAAACTAATTTCCTGGATTTTGCTAGGACGCTCAAACTTCATCTCTACATATAATCCCTTCAATAGCTCAGGAGATAAGTTCAAATCCTCAAATCTCTTCGCTGATTTGTACATAGTATCGCCAGATACAACCTAGATTTCATTGATTAAACCTTAATTTAGCTAAAATACAACAAAATCAGCTTATTCAAGCTCCGAAGAGTGAATCAAATCCAAAAAACACAATTAGGTTGAGGAAAAGCGTACGGCTTGTATGCTGGAATCTTCCGGCTCAGAGAGAGTGGAGTTGACTCTTTTGGACTCATCGACTTGTAGAGATCCGACATTCATCTCGGCAGTAACGTCGTCTTCATTGGCGGCGGAAGACTGCTCATCGATCTCGTCGGCTTGGTCTGCCCAGCTTTTGGTTACAGGTGGGTTTACCGAATTGGTTGCCGGTGGGTTTGCCGTCGTAGAAGCGGCGGTGCTACTGGTGGCGGTGGTACTAGAACTGTCGGCCATTGGAAAGTTAAGGGAAAACAGGGAGATGAATAAATATAAATAGAGATTAGAAAATAATGAAAAATATTTATAAACTCGTTACTTACAAGATTTTTTTAATTGTTTTTTACACTTTTTATTTTGTCTGTAGTATAGGTCGAAAATAACTAGCAATATCTTTATTTATAATAATAAAAAATTAAATTAAATTAATATTAAAAAATTTATTTCTATATGAATTCTGACAAATAAATCATAATTAGATATTAATTAAATAAATACAAAAATAATAAATTTTAAGCAATTTAATATTTCTACTTCAACTTTGAATTATTATTCCAATAGAGAATATTGAAGCCTTGAACGTGGCGTGAATTGTTTGTTCCATCTCGAATTTTTGATAGTCTTAAAACCATCCCTCAATTTAACCTAGTGAATCTAAATACACTTTTGATCTACCACATGATATAGCGAGTGATCTCAAATTATTGTAGGAACGTGAGGCTCTTAATGAAAAACCGAAAAAAAAATATTTAAAATACCCCTAAATTTGGCGACAATTTAAGATTGTATAAATGTTCAAATTTTTTTTGGTTTTCCACTCGGTATCCGAAGCCCGTGGAGCTCCGACTATACCCGAAACGTGCACTATAGAACTCATTCGGGGGTGACACTCCCAACAGAATTTTTTTCATATCCAAGGCTCAAACCTAAAACCTCTGATTAAGGGTGAAACAGTCTATCACTGCACCACAACCCAATGTATATAAGTTCAATTAGTTAAATAAAATAGTATTTTTAAGACAGTCAACAATTTAAGAAAAAACTAATAATTTGTACAAAATTTGAAAATATTTTCAATACTTTTCCCTCAATATGTATATATGCACGTATGAGGTTTGGCTGACTCGCAGCGTTGCTTTAGCCTGACGCTAACTTGCAATTAAATTAACTTAACAAATATTTTAGTTATAGTAAGAATTTATATTGAGAAATTATTCACCACAAAGTATTTAATTTCCACAAATTTAGGGACTCTTAATATAGTTATTTTAAATTATATTTTTACATTTAAATATAAGGTTCATCTCAATAAATATAGTTATGTACAAAAAAATATATATTAACTATAGATATGATACAATGTCCTCATATTTTTTCTTTGTAGATAAGAAATTCAAGAGCAACAAAGAAAATAATGATAACCTTGATTAATTTTGTCTAATTCAGAAGATCTCAACATCCTGCATATTTAAATATAAAAGAAAAATACAGTTTGCAAACTTTTATGGAATCTATGCAAGGATGATAAAATATGAATAAAATGGATAGATGTTTACTTTATCAAAGGCCAGAATATTTGAAATTACATACGCAAACAAGCTTCTTGAATATTGAAAACAAATTAATGCTTGTAACAATATATCCCGTTGAATCCTACTAAGTGAGGTCCGGAGAGAATAAAATATACGCAAACTTTATCACTATTTCAAAAAGATAGAAAGACTATTTTCAAAAGAAAATTCATAATTGTAAAGGCTCTAAAATATTGATATTCTAGATATGAAATCATTCAAAAAAAAAAAAATTAGAGCGCATTTAATTGATTAATGAAATTTTAATCATATATACCGATTTATGTGTATTTTAATTATTAGACTCAACTTTAATCTTTTGTGATAATTAGATTCACTGACATAAATAAATCATAATTGAGATTTTAATTGCAAATGAAATTGAGGAGTTACAATAAAAAGAACCAAATCAAAATTTAAGATAAAGATGAAAGGCAAAGTATTTTTAATTTTGTATTGCTCCATTAATTTATTGTTTTATGACTTTACTAATTTTATATTGCTCCGTTGAACTCAACATTGACTCCGACACTAATCTAAATTGTTTCTATGACTATCGGACAACCTATTTAAGATCAATACTCTTTCTTTCCTCTTAATAATTAAATGATTATTTTTTATGAATGAAAGTAAGGTTCTACACACTTCATTAAATAGTATAAATAAAATTTCAATATTAATCTTGTACGCCTATAAAACAATTGGTTCTTATTTAATAAATTTTAAAAATCTTCTAATTTAATTCGAAAAAGATTGAGAGATAAAAAAAATTATTAGAAAAAAGAATTTTATAGTTATTTAAATGAAAACTATTAATGATTAGTATGATCTTATGTATATAGCTTATATTATTAATTTAAAAATATATAAAATTATTTTATTTTAATTGATAAAATAAAATTAAGAGAAAAACAATATACTTTTCACTTTTTTATTACTTAAAGATACTAATCTCTATGAACGTGTCGTTATTCCCTATCACTTGTCAATCATAACAAATATTGGATAATATTGTTTGAAATTACATATAATTTCAAAATTATCAATTGATTTTATCCACTTAATACTTTTAAATTGTTATATATGGTATATATCCTTTATGTTTTTATCTATGAAATATGTTAGTATTAAAATATCCAACATTAGGAACTGAGTTAATGACCTTATATTATTTGTTGACACCCAATTTTTACCCTCAACAACATAATTTTTACAAAAAAAATAATAATAATAATACAATAATAATAAAATATATATATAAAATTAAATAATAATAATAATAAAACGAAATATACATATATGGTATCATCGTTTTAAATTAATTTCTCTCTCTATATATATGGCTATATATATATTTATAAAAAATAATTCTTGAATATAATATATTTTATTATTTATTCAAAAAAAAAAATTGTCTCAAAAGATTTTTATTTTTAAAATAAATAGCTCTGTTAATTAGTTTGATTTAATTAATAGACTCATATTTCAAGTTAATTTATTTAAACCGAAGTTAATTATTTACTTTGTCAAAAATGAGAGGTTTGTTAATTAATTAATGCATACTTATCTTATTTTAATTTTAGACTTCTTCAATTTTAATTAAATTAAAATAATTGGCTTTTATAAAACCATGCATATTTTCAAGTGTATTTTTAATAATTATTATTTAGTCATTATCTCTTAGTAATATTTAAATTTGACTTATAAAAAAAGAAAATTATTATTTACCATAATTAATTATTTCGTAAATTAATAATTAGTTACAATGAGGTTAATCATTTTACTTTTGTTAAAATTAAGAAGATCGTAAATTAATTCGTCTAATTTGATAACCAATTACACTAATTAATTTTACGTTTTCATTACTTCTCCTAAATAACAAATAATTAATATTGAATTAACAATTTTTTTTATTATTTTTATTCTTTCATTAATACTACAACACGCAAATAATATATATGACATCTCCTCGTCAAAAAATAAAAAAATAAATAAATCAATAAATAAATAATAATAATAATAAATAAAGAAATTAAAAATATTTATATTATAATAATAATAAACATTAAATAATAATAAAATATATAATTGTTTTCTTTTCATCCAAATAATTTTTTAAAAAAATGAATATAATATATATATATATATATATATATATATATATATTAATCCGATTTTTTTTATTTATTATTTTTTTTATTTATCTTTTTAATAAAAATTAAAACATTATTTTAATCCACGCGTGCCCCGCCCATCATTCTTTGTCCATTTTTAAAAAAAATAATAAAAAATATATATATATATTATAAAATTCATCCGATTTTTTTTAAAAAAATAATAAAAAATTTTTAATAAAATATATATATTATTATACACATGTTTTGTCCCCTTCCCATATCCCTATAACATTTTTTATTCCACGCTTGTCCCTTGCACATATACCCATATTAATATTATATCTCTTTTATACCCTCTAACCGACACTAGTTCAAAAAAATAAAATAAAAAATCTCCAACCACTTTTCAGAAAATAAAATAAAGAATATATATATATATATATATATAATAACAATCCTTCCCATACCCCTTTGTCCCTTTTTTTTTAAATAAAAATAAAATAAATAATAATATAAAATATATATATATATATATATATATATACTTTATCCGAATTAAAATATAATAATAATATAAACAATAATAATATAAAATTCGGCCGCATGCACGCGTGTATTCCACCAACATTTCTTGTCCCCCTTTATTTATTTATTTTTATTAAATATATTAAAAAAATAAATAATTCTTCACAAATAAAACTATATATATATATATATATATATATATATATATATATTATATTCGTCCGAAATAAATAAAACAAACAAATAATTTTTGTCATAATCTATTTCAAAAAATATATATATAATAATACTCATTCCGCATTATTTTAATATTCCGCCCATTTCGTATTAATTAATTATTTTAATTTTTTTTTCCGCCGATCCGTATTATTTTAATAATCCGTCCATTCCACATTATTTAAATATTTCGCCCATTTCGTATTAATTATTATTTTTCCGCCGTTCCACATTATTTTATATTTTCGCCCACTCCGCATTATTTTAATCATCCGTTATTATTTTTATTTTTATTTAATTTCTATCTCCCTATAAATAGAGGGATTAGACAGAAAAAAATGAACACAGACAGAATAGGGAAGAATTTTTGAATTTTCTCTCAATTTGAACTCGATTTTACTTGAAAAACAAGGGTATATTCGTGACCAAAGCATTTCCGTTCACTGTCCAGCAACAGGTAATATTTATTCCGTTCTTCTTTTATTTCTCATTGTTATTATCATAAAAGGTTATCCTAAATTATTATCTTGCTAATTTCGTCATTATTTTCTTGTTTTGCATGAACACCCCTGGAGCAAAAATGGAGTCTTGATCTGAGACTCGATATAATCATCCTACCCTCACATGGAGTCGATATCCTAGATCTTTTAAAAATAGCAAACGAATAAGATCGCCATATTCAGTGTCAATCCGGGCTGTTTATATTTTTTAGCATTTATTATTATTGTTATTATTATTCTAATTATCAGTGTCTGTTTATTTGATGTCGTTATTATTGTTATTTTAATTATTATTGCTATTATTATTATTAGTATATTTTATTTTCTGTTATTATTATTATTATTATTATTATTTTCGCTGTCAATATTATTAATAGAAGTAGTAGTATGTTTATTTTTCCGTTAGTATTATTATTATTATTATTATTATTATTATCGTTTTCGTTATTCATATTAATATTATTATTTTCATTATTAATATTATTAAGAGAAGCAGTAGAATGTTTATTTTTCTGTTAGTATTACTATTATTATTATTAATATTATTATTGCTATTGTTATTATTATTTTCGTTATTATTATTATTATTAGTAGTAGTATATATTTTATTATTACCGTTTTTATTATTATTATTATTAGTAGTAGTATTTTATTTACTGTTAGCATTATTATTATTATTATTATTATTAGTTTATTAATATTTTCGTAATTATTATTATCATTATTATTAGTACATTTTGTTCACTGCTATTATTATTATTAATGTTACCATTATTATTATTATTTTATTATATGTATTATTATTTTCGTTATTAATATTATTAGTAGTACTATTATTATTATTATTATTATCATTTTCGTTATTATAATTATTATTATTATTTGCATTATTATTATTATCATTTTCGTCATTATTATTAATAGCTATTTTTACTATTATTATTACTTCGTTAATATTACTATCATCATTTCATTACTATTATTATTATTATTATTATTATTTTCGTCATTATTATTATTAATAGTAGCAATGTTTGTTTTTATTCACTATTATTATTATCATTGTTAGTATTTTTGTTATTATTATTGTTATTACTATTATCATTACTAGTATAGTTATCATTATTAATATCATCATCATTATCATTATTATTATTATCATTATTTATTGTTATTATCATTATTATTATTATTATCATTATTATATTTATCGATATTTTATTTATGATTATTATTATTATTATACTATTATTGTTATTATTTTATTATTATTATATGTTATTGTTATTTGTTATTAACGTTATTATTTATTATGCTTATTGTTATTATTCTTATTCTTATTATTATTATTGCTATTGTTATTATTATCTATTTATTATTATTCGTATTATTGCTATTATATTTACCGTTATCATATTATTATTATTATTATTATTGCTATTATTATTATTGTTGTTGTTATCACTATTTATCATCATTATTATTATTATTATTATTTACTTATTATTATTATTATTATTATTATTATTTTTGTTATTATTATCATTATTATACTAGTATAATTTATTTACTATTATTATTATTACTATTATTGTTGTTGTTGTTGTTGTTATGAGTTGTAGTTGTATTTTATTTTACTATTATTATTATTATTATTATTATTATTATTATTATCATTAGTATTAGTAGTATTTCTATCTACTATTATTATTATTATTATTATTTTCTTCATCATTATTATTATTATTAGTAGTACTAATAGTAGTAGTAGTATTTTCATTTACTGTTATTATTGTTATTATCGTTACTATTATTATTCGTAGTATTTTATTTTACTATTATTATCATTAATATTATTATCGTTATCTTTATTAGTATCATTAGTATTAAATTCGTTATCATTATCATCATTAGTATTTTTATTATTATTATTATTATCGTTATTAGTATTATTTAGTGTTACTATCATTATTATTATTATTATCATTATTATTATTATTATTATTTACTGCCGTTATTAATATTATTATTTCTATTATTATTATTTTTATTATTATTATTTATCATATTATTATTATTATTATTGTCGTTGTGTTCTCCCTAATGCAATAGCTAACATTATATGGATATTTAGATTTGTGAAACTTTAATTAAAATGGTTCATCATAATAAAAGAAATCAATATTTTTCTTTAAGGCTTAGTTATTAAAATATATATATATATCGCATTTAAACACTCACTTAGTTACTAAGCTTTGTTTTCAAAACTTTTGAGCAACCTTTTTATAATTTTAATCATTTAACCTAAGTTTGGCCGGTAATCGTTTTTAACGAATCTTGAAGGATGCCTAACCCCTTCCCTTTAGGATAACTAGAACCCTTATCTAGAATCTCATAAGCTAAGTAGACCACTAATTGGAGATCATTTTTTAGCATTGAATAAGTTAAATATTTAGGTATCCTAATTTACCTTAAAAAAATAATTAGGTGGCGACTCCTTAAAATTAAATAATTTAGGAATCATTAATATGTTGTACACCGTTTGACCTCGAGTTAAAATGGGGTATAACAGCTTGGCGACTCTGCTGGGGACATAAAGGTTCTAAACTATAACAGACTTAGGTTAATAATTTGAATTTCTTTATATTTTTAGTTTTTCTTTTTTTTTTGTTTGATGATTTATGTTATGATTATTTATTTGCTATTGCTTGATATTAATGTATGTTTGCAATTATTTTGTTGCTTTATATATTTGAATATTTGTTACTGCTTTATATAAACTGTCATTCCGTTCATACTTCCTCCAATTCTGGAAAATTGACACTATCACACGTACACGTGAGGTGTGTTTTGCGCACCCACAAAGTTTTTTTCAAAAATCCCAAAATTTAGGAGAGTTGGTGTATGCGCGGGGTGTCCGGATCTTTTTCCGTGTGGCCGCGTAGCCTTCTCACTCGAGTTGTCCACTCGGGAACCTTTTGTCTAGTAAGCCAAATCTTAGAAAAAACATAAGATAGAGCTGTGCTTCCCTTCGAACTAAGTCATGCATGCATACGCCTTAGGTGGATTGACCCAAGGTGTCAATTCCACATTTAAGAAACCACACATACGTCGACGGGTTTCATGACCCAACGACCAATAAGCATATTTTATGGAACGTGATAAAGATAGACTGATCCAAGCCAATTTTGACATAATGAGTTTGGAAAATGTGTCCTTATTTTATTAATTTGTATTGTAGGATGGATTCAACTCCCCAAATACCCAAAATTAGGATGGTCGAGGGTGTCCCGTACAAATTGAAGAAATGGTGGGAAAATTTTAGCCCCATCGAGAAATCAGCAATTACAAAAAAATTGGGCTTCCTCCCTATGCTATTCAAGGTCTCCCCGGATAATCATGTGGTTAGCGCATTACTTCCATTTTGGGATCCAGATCGTGTTGTGTTCGCATTCAAAGACTTTGAGTTAACACCCACATTGGAGGAAATCTACTATTTCACTAGTTTGAAGTATCGAGGGAGAAGTCAAATTATCCCACACGGTCAATCAGGGAAGAAATTTCTTCGATACTTAGGATTGAAAAACACTAGGAAACTAGGGTGTTTCAAACACAATTGGGTTTCCTTGGATTACTTATATGGGCGGTATGGATGTTCGGACAGTTACAAGTTATTCAGAAAAGAATTCTCTTGCACCTCTACCCATTAGCAAGCTAACCGTCCTATTGCATTTGCTGTGGCTTTACTAGGAACCTTGGTATTTCCACAAGAACATGGGAAGATTAGCACTTGTATATGTTATGTGGCTAAAGCACTTTTCAAAGGAGTCGACGAAAAAGAAATCACTTTGGTTCCTATGATTTTGGCTGAAATACTTTGAGCCCTTGGAAAGTGTAAAAGAGGAGAAACAAGTTTCTTTGAAGGTTGCAATCTTCTTTTGCAAATGTGGGCGATGGAACATTTTTACCAACGTGATGACATGGTAGACATATGTTTTAGTAATACAAGTCATATTAACAGTTTTTATGATAGGATGAAAAGGTTTGTGTCTCCAGTTGGTACTAATGATTGGTACGAATTCTTGATTTCTCGCACTAGTGACCAAATTCAATGGAAATACCCACTACTCTCATGTCCTACTGCATTCATAAGGTGTAGAGGATTTTACTACATCAAGCTCATTGGATTGGAAGGTCTCCAACCATACGCCCCAATATGTGTGCTTCAACAGTTCGGTCAAACACAAATGATTCCTCTACAAGCAAATATGAAATCTTCTGAAATTTCCTTCGAATCAGACTTTAAAGTCCCTAGAGTTGATAAGATTCTTCATGAATGGGATAATATCATCACGCTAGAGATAGGAGATGGACCAGCAAGAAGAACTCCAGAATATCAGGCATGGCTTTGAGAAGATCGCAATAGCATAAGCCCAGAAGGTGAACAGGGCTTTGAGGATATTAGGACAACGATTTGGATACGACACTATCATCTTGGAACCAAAATAGTTACACCAGAAATGTGGGCTCAAATGGTGAATATAATACAGATTCTGGATAATGCGAGAGCAGGATCTAACAGTGTTGGAGCATCATCTTCATCCACTTCACCATTCTGATTAAGAGCAAGAATTAGGCTAAGTCTTTGTTTCCATTTTTTGTCATCTTTCCATGTATTTTGTTGATTATTGTACCCTTTTATTGTTGTTTAATGAAAATTGGATTTTTTTTGTCTTCCAAACTCAAATTATCTCAAGTTAATGGCTTGGATCAACCTATCATAAATCTCGTTATTTGGCATTTAGGCCCACCTTTGGCATAAAAGAGGTCCCGTGCATATTAGGTCGCATTTGTACCATTAATTTCTCTTCTTACTATGTAATTTATTTGCTATGTGGTATATGTTCCCTTATTTGCCAACATTATTTGCCTAATTGTTTATTCGATTTATACTAATATATTTCTTTTCTTTTTGTTTAACAGAGGTTTCTTTTTCCTTTCTAATTTATTTCCCCAAAGGTTGATTCGTGTTGACTGCGAACTGGCGGATCATCCATACTTCACTAGATCAAAAGGCCGATCACCCGCCGATATGACTGGTTCAAGTGCATCTGATCAAGATGGTTTAGGACTTGTCACTATCCCAAGAGATGAACCTGAGGCTTCAGAAGGAAGGGATCCTATTTCTTATAATGAACATATTGCTAACCTGATGCAACAAATGGCCAATATGCAAAGAGAGATCGACCGACTTCGAAACCTTACCAATTTGTCCATTAGCCTAAATACACCACTTCCCGAACATGGGGCAAATGCAACTATTCCACCTGTTGACTCTTCCTCGCCTCAAGACTTCCTTCCAAATCCTTCCCCTTTCAAAACCAATATGACTGCTCCTAAACAACCCGTCAACCAACCACAAGTCAATTTCGCAAACATCAACTCACAACAAACCAATCCACTACCTTTCACTACCCCTTATGTTTCCCAAACTCCAGTCCTCCAAACTACACTTACCTAAGCTCCACTCACTGAAACTAACCCACTTACCCAAAAATCCCCACTCACCCAAACCAACCCGCTCATCCAAAAATACCAAACGATCCAACATATACCTGTGACACATACTACAACTCCTAACATGCAATATGTGCCACAAGTATACGTAACAGAAGCTCAACCTTTCATTACTCCAATACCAACCATGCCAGAAGTCGATCCATATAAGGAGATGGAGAGAAAGGCCAGATCAAAAACAGATGAAAGTGTAGCTAGGGAGATTCGTAATTTGAAAGAAGCGTTCAAAAGTATCCAACTTCACAAAGAGTGCGAAGGATTTGAGTATGAGGATTTATGTGTTCATCCTGATGTCGAGTTGCCTGCAGGATATAAAGTACCAAAATTTGATGTGTTTGATGGGAAGGGAAATCCACGAGCTCATTTAAGATCGTATTATGACAAGCTAGTTGGAGTGGGGAAAGATGAGGCCATTAGAATGAAATTATTCATAAGGAGTTTGACAGGAGAAGCATTGGATTGGTATACAAGTCAAGATCCGAAGAAATGGCATAGTTGGAGTATCATGGCACAAGATTTCATGGATAGGTTCAAGTTCAACACTGAGGCCATACCAGATAGATTCTATTTGATGAAATTAGAAAAAAGGTCGACGGAGTCTTTTAGAGAATATGCCATGAGATGGAGAGCAGATGCTGCAAAGGTTCAACCTCCGATGACAGAAAGTGAGATGACCTCCCTTTTTATACAATCTCAAAAAGATGCAACGTATTATGAGAAGATGATAAGCGTGGTAGGACAAAAGTTCTTTGAAGTTGTAAGGATGGGAGAATTCATTGAAGAAGGTATTAAAACTGGGAGAATCACTAATTTGGCAGCCTTACAAGCAACAAGTAAAGCAATTCAGTCAGATTCAATTGGAGGAGCCTTTAAGAAGAAGAAGGACGGAGTGTCCGCTGTCATGACCATCCAGGAACGTAGGCCAAACCAAATGTTAACATACCAAAACCCTTTACCCCAACCTTCATACCATAATCAGTATACCCAAGTCCCTCAACCATATTACCAGCCTTCTGTCGCCCCTTATCCAGTTTACACTACTCAGCCAATATATTATCCATCCAGAGCGCCCACTTATCCAAATCCCTCACAATACCGACCTACATACCCACCTCAATCCCATTATCAAACACAAATTCGCCCATCAAATCCACCAAGGCCCCGCCCAAACTTTGAAAGAAGACCACCCAAAACCTATACACCTTTAGCCGAACCTTTATCCCAACTATATGAAAGGTTGAGAACCGCAGGGATACTCCAACCAATCCAAGCACGAATTCCCAACCCCCTTCCCGGATGGTATGATGACACTAAGCATTGCGTCTATCACTCTGGAGCTGCTGGACATGACACCGAGAACTGTCTTACTCTCAAGGACAAGATTGAGGCATTAATCAAAGAAGGAGTTATTCAACTCAGAGGTGCTGCCCCCAATGTAAATAACAATCCTCTTCCAAATCATGAGAATGTGAATATGATCACTATTGATGAAGAGTGCAATTTGGAAGGGACTATTTTGCCAATCAAAGAAGAGAAGAATGTTATGGCATCTGCCTTTATTGCTCCCATTATCACAATCCAGGCGCGAGCGCCATTTGAAGTGGAAGTTTTGGTTCCTAAACCTAAGATTACGGTTTTGGTTGCTCAATCAACTCATTTTGATACTAAAGCAGTTCCCTGGAGTTACTCAACTGACACAAAGGACAAAGGGAAAGGAAAGGTAGTTGTAGAAGTTGCTGCTGCCGGAATGACAAGATCGGGGCGATGTTATGCCCCTGAAGGTGTTGCACGAATCGTACCGAATAAGGAAGTTAACCAAAAGAAAGTTGTGACAGAAGCTGAAATAGAGGATTTTTGGAGGAAAATGCCAACAAAAGAATATTCTGTTGTTGAACAGTTGAAGAAGACTCCCGCCCAAATTTCCTTGATGTCATTATTGATGAGTTCTGAAACTCACAGGAGCGCTTTGGTGAAAGTTCTAAGTGAAGCTTATGTTCCGGCCAATATCACAAGTGAGAATCTTTCAGCCATGGTAGGGCAGGTTTTGGAAGCAAACAAAGTCTGTTTTCACGAAGAGGAATTACCATCTGAAGGTTTGGGACATAACAAAGCATTGAACATCACTGTCAGGTGTAGGGACAAGTTTGTTTCTAGAGTTCTGATTGACAATGGTTCAGCTGTTAACATATGTCCTTTCAATACCCTTCGAGCTTTGGGAATTAATATCGGGAAAATTCGTGAAAGCCATGTGAGGGTTAGAGGTTTTGATAGAACACAAAGGGGAGTCATTGGCGAAATTGATTTGCCACTACAAATTGGACCCGAGGAGTTCGTGGTAGAATTCCAAGTATTGGACATACCTGCTAGTTACAATTTATTGCTTGGGAGGCCTTGGATCCATATGGCTGGTGCGGTCCCTTCTACCCTGCACCAAAATTTGAAATTTGTTTGGAACCACCACGAGATTATTGTTCATGGAGAAGGTAGTAATTCCATGTATCCTGAGAATTCAATCCCTGTTGTTGAAAGTATGGAAGAACTGGATGGGTCTGTGTTCCATACTAAAGAGATTATGTGTGTTCATCAAATCGAAAGGGTAAAGTTACCACGTGTGCTTGTGATGGTGGCTTGGGAAATGTTGAAGAATGGTTTCATGCCTGGTCGAGGACTTGGAGTGAACTTAGGTGGAATAGTGGAACCAATTCAATTGTCGGGCCAGAAATACACCTTTGGTTTGGGATACAAGCCTACTCCTGAAGAAGTCTCATTGGCCGATCTCAAAAGGAAAAGTGACATTTCATTGCCCCATCCCATTCCGCACTTGAATCAGTCATTTTCCAAGGCATATATTATAAAGGAATCAGAGGAAGACGCTGAAAACACCCTCGTGGAAGGACTCAAAAACTTATTTATAGAAGAAGCAGAATGCAACATGATCTTGGAGGATTGTACCGAGATTCCGACCATATGGGATGTGGAGCCTGGAGATGCTTTGAACAATTGGACTTATAACCCATCCCCGTTTCCTCGAAAATCTTGGTAGATGTTTGTACTAGAATTAATGAAATAACATGATTCAAAATTGAGGCCTGAATCATGTTTAAGAATCTTTAAATGTTTTGCCTCCACTTTTGAAATCTTAAATGCCACATTTAAGCCATATTTTCTGCTTTAAAATTCAAAATTTTGTACTTAATTATAAATTTATTTTTTACTCCCTTTCAGCGAGCAAATTAATGAATCTGCCAATACCGAGAATGTGACATGTAATGAAATGAGCAAACAAATCTCAAATACTGAGCAATCTTTTGCGGAATATGAAGAAGAGGTGCAACCTGAAGAGTTGACTGAAGATTTTGAACATTTTGAGAATAAAATAAAGCCAAATTTGGATGAAACTGAGACGGTAAATTTGGGAGATTCAGAACTAATGAAAGAAACAAGAATTAGCATCCATTTGACTCCGTCTCAAAGAAAGGAACTTATTGATCTTTTGGGACAATATATGGATGTATTTGCATGGTCTTATGATGATATGCCGGGTCTAAGCACAAACATTGTTTCACATAAGTTGCCAACTGATCCATCTTGTCCCCCAGTCAAGCAAAAGCCAAGGAAGATCAAGCCTGATCTGAGTTTAAAAGTTAAGGAAGAAGTTTCTAAGCAAATCGACGCCAACGTCATCCGAGTCACAAAGTATCCTACATGGTTAGCTAATATAGTGCCAGTACCAAAGAAAGATGGAAAAATCAGAGTATGTGTAGACTATCGAGACCTCAACAAGGCCAGTCCGAAAGATGATTTTCCACTTCCAAACATTCACATACTTATTGATAATTGTGCAAAGCATGAGTTGCAGTCATTTGTTGATTGCTTTGCAGGCTACCATCAGATTCTAATGGATGAAGAAGACGCTGATAAAACGGCATTCATCACACCTTGGGGAGTGTATTGTTATCGAGTAATGCCTTTCGGACTCAAGAATGCAGGAGCAACATACATGAGAGCTATGACTACCATTTTTCATGACATGATCCATAAGGAGATTGAAGTCTATGTAGATGATGTCATTATCAAGTCATAAAAGAGCTCCAATCACCTCACAGATTTGAAGAAGTTCTTTGATAGGTTGAGGCGGTATAATCTGAAATTAAATCCTGCAAAGTGTGCATTTGGTGTCCCTGCTGGAAAATTGTTGGGTTTCATTGTGAGTAGGAAGGGCATAGAATTGGATCCTTCAAAAATAAAGGCTATTCAAGACTTGCCCCCTCCAAAGAGTCGAAAGGATGTAATGAGTTTTCTTGGTCGACTAAATTACATTAGTCGATTCATTGCACAGTCGACTATAATTTGTGAACCAATCTTCAAGTTGTTGAGGAAAGACGCCGCCATTAAATGGACTGAAGATTGTCAACAAGCTTTTGACAGAATCAAGGAGTACTTGTCTAGTCCGCCCGTCTTGGTGCCTCCAAAACCGGGGAGACCATTGCTACTATATATGTCAGTATCGGACAATGCATTTGGATGTGTGTTAGGACAACATGATGAAACTGGGAGGAAAGAACAGGCTATATACTACTTGAGCAAGAAATTCACGCCTTATGAAGCCCGGTATACTTTATTGGAACGCACTTGTTGTGCCTTGACTTGGGTTGCACAAAAGTTAAGACATTACTTATGCGCGTATACCACTTTTCTCATCTCAAGGATGGATCCACTCAAATACATATTTCAGAAGCCTATGCCAACGGGGAAGTTGGCAAAATGGCAAATTTTACTAAGTGAATTCGATATTATTTATGTCACTCAGAAGGCCATCAAGGGACAGGCGCTTGCTGATCATCTTGCTGAAAACCCTGTGGATGAAGAGTACGAGCCTCTTAAAACTTATTTCCCTGATGAAGAGGTGTTATTTATTGGAGAGGATATTTTAGAAGAATATCATGGGTGGAGGATGTTCTTTGATGGTGCTGCAAATTCTAAAGGAGTCGGTACTGGGGCAGTGCTTGTCTCAGAATCAGGTCAACATTATCCAGTCTCAGCGAAATTCAAGTTTCTATGCACTAACAATATGGCGGAGTATGAAGCTTGTATTCTTGGACTCAAAATGGATATTGATATGAATATACAAGAATTGTTGGTTATAGGTGACTCAGACTTATTGATTCACCAGGTACAAGGCGAATAGAGCACCAAGAATGTGAAGATACTCCCCTATTTGCAATGTGTGAAGGAAATATGCAAGAAATTTATCAAGATAGAATTCAGGCATATTCCTAGAGCTCAAAATGAATTCGCAGATGCCTTGGCAACCATGTCTTCTATGATTCAACATCCAGACAAGAATTATATAGATCCAATCAAAATCAATGTGCAGGATCAACCGGCCTATTGTTTCCATGTGGATGAAGAAATAGATGGAGAACCATGGTACTATGATATTGTGAGGTATCTCAAAGAAGGAGATTATCCAGAAGGCATAAGCAATATTCAAAAAAGAACACTGCGGAGGCTTGCAAATCACTTTTTCTTAAGTGGAGAAATCCTTTATAGGAGGACTCGAGATTTAGGTTTATTAAGGTGTGTCGACTCCCAAGAGGCGAGCAAGTTGATTGAAGAAATACATGGGGGTACTTGCGGGCCACACATGAATGGTTTTACTTTGGCAAAGAAGATTGTGCGGGCCGGATATTTCTGGATGACTATGGAAACAGACTGCATTCGCTTTGTGAGGAAATGTCATCAATGTCAGATTCATGGTGATTTGATCCGAGTTCCACCGAATGAACTCAATGTGACGAGTTCTCCTTGGCCGTTCGTAGCCTGGGGCATGGATGTCATCGGTCCTATCGAACCAGCCGCATTAAATGGACACAGGTTCATTTTGGTAGCTATCGATTACTTCACAAAATGGGTAGAAGCATCCTCACATAAGTCTGTGACAAAAAAAGTGGTGACAGATTTTGTTCGCAATAACATAGTTTGTAGATTTGGCATCCCCCATTCGATTATAACAGATAATGGAGCTAACCTCAATAGCGGTTTGATGCATGAGATATGTGATAAGTTCAAAATTATTCACCGCAATTCTACTCCTTACTGACCACAGATGAATGGAGCAGTTGAGGCTGCCAACAAGAATATCAAAAGAATATTGCGGAAGATGATTGATAATTATAAGCATTGGCATGAAAATTTACCGTTTGCCCTCCTTGGCTATCGCACCACGATTAGGACTTCGACTGGGGCAACACCTTATCTTTTGGTTTATGGAACAGAAGCAGTATTACCAATGGAAGTTGAGATACCATCCCTGAGGATAATCCAAGAAGCTGAGTTGAGTGATGCCAAATGGATACAAAGCCGATATGAACAATTGATGCTCATTGATGAAAAGAGAATGAATGCAGTTTGTCACGGACAACTTTATCAACATAGGATGGCCAAAGCTTTCAATAAAAAGGTAAGACTGAGACAGTTCAAGCCGGGACAATTGGTGTTAAAACGGATATTCCCGCACCAAGAAGAAGCTAAGGGGAAGTTTGCGCCTAATTGGCATGGGCCTTATGTGGTTCACAGAGTGTTGACTGGAGGAGCGGTGATTCTAGCAGAAATGGACGGAAAGATATGGCCGAAAGCCATCAATTCAGATGCGATTAAGAAATACTATGTCTAGGAGCCTTTATATTGTTTTCATGTAATATTTTATGTAATATTGAAGAACTACGTTCCGCCCTGATTCCCTTGGCGGGATACGTAGGAAACCCATATCGGGTCTGGTCACTTAGGAAAAATTATAAAGAAGATCCCATTGTTATGTACTATGAACTACGCCTGGCCTGATTCCCTTGGTGGGATACGTAGGCGGCCTGTATCGGCTTCGGTCACATTATGAGAAAATTTTCATTTCCCTCCTTCTTATTATTATTTCGTATATGATAATTACGCATAGTCTAGTTCATGTTGGATACCTAGGCAACCAGTAAAGGACTCGGCCCCTTTGTTTCAATTCTCAAGGAATGTATTCACGAATTACGTATGGTTCGGTCTTTTCGTTATCATGATGAAATATCATTATCTCCCTTTACCAAAACTGGGACAGTTTTGCGGGCAACATTAGAAGAAGACCTCAAGAAAATTGAAGAGTATGTGGGAAATAGAATAATCAGGTTGAAGAAAGAAAAGGACGTTTGCTTCGTTTCACGACAGGTCGCAATCTAAAATTTTGCAGAAATTCTTTACTATTATATATATATATATAATTTATCTTATTACTTTTAATATGGACCTTTACACCAAATATTTTCCTGTTATTTATTAGCCAAGATTTAGAATAGACGGGGATTGCAAGTACAAACTAAGTTGAAGAAAGAAGGAGTATGAAGAACCAAGGCTTCAAAGTCAATGCGAATCAACCTCCCCCCAAAACTCATAATTTTTCTTTGAATGCAGGCTTGCCAGAATTATCGGCCAATAAAGAGGTCAACATATTTACAGCCTCGGAAGGATCATATGTTGAATGGTTTGAATTACTTATAAATTTATGTTTTAAATCAAGCTTCTCGAAAATTCCAAATATCTTGATTTCACAAATATTTTCAGTTGTACTACCTATGATATTAAATGCCCCGCATAAATATTCTCAAATGCACTCCACGAATACTTTCAAATAATTTTAAGTGCAATACGCCATACAAATGCTTTCAGATATCTTCGAACACATCGCACAGATGTCTTGAAATCTTTTCAAATGCACTGCATAAATGCTTTTAATTATTATCAAATGCACTGCACAAATGCTTTCAATTATTATCAAATGCACTACACAAATACTTTCAATTATTATCAAATGCACTGCACAAATACTTTCAAATATTATCAAATGCACTGCACAAATGCTTTCAGATATTATCAAATGCACTGCACAAATGCTTTCAATTATTATCAAAAGCACTGCACAAATGCTTTCAAATATTATCAAATGCACTACACAAATGCTTTCAAATATTATCAAATGCACTGCACAAATGCTTTCAAACATTATCAAATGCACTGCACTAATGCTTTCCAGTATATTCAAATGCACTGCACAAATGCTTACAATTCATTCAAATGCACTGCACAAATGCTTTCGATATATTCAAATATTTTATTGCGCTCCACAAGGCTTTCAATTGCTTTCTACTGCTTTGTACAAATGCTTTAAATATAATTGTATAAAACGCTTGCAAAGTTGCAATATTTGCAAAGACGTCATTTTCATTAATCATTGACTTGAGAAGTTGCAATCTTCATAAATTATTTGGGTTAAAGCCTCATTTCATTAATCATTGCTGAAAGGCATCATTCTCATGAATCATCGGCTAACCCTATTTTCATAAGCTTTATTTAATCATTACGGTTTGCAAGACCGCATTATATATACTCGCACCCTAGAGGTGTCATTCTCATAAGCTTATTGCACATTGCTTTATATTTAATATTTACTAATTGTCTTATCAAGTTTAAGTTTTGCAGAAATCGCAGCATAACGTGGAATTGTTTCTAAGCAGTGAACGGGGATGTTTGTTGGAAAGTCAAACTCACAAACAATGGTCATGAATCTACTCTCGAACGCTACTCAACCTACTTCCATAATTCAGGTTTTAAAATCCAGTCTCGCCATTATTCGTTATTGGGACGATTTCTTTGGGGTTAGGCTTTACTTCGTTCTTCTCAATATTCTCGCCCCTTATCGAGTCCAGGTTTTTAATTCCACTTTTATCTATTTATATTGTCAATACGCTCCCTTTTGCTTCACTTCATTTTTAAATAACTCTTCACTTGTTCAAATCTTATTCTTCTCTGCGGCCACCTCTGTCAATATTTTCTCATTCACTAATACTGACACGATTTTATAAATGATGGTGCTTACAATTCGCTCCACCTTATTCTGGCATAACTTCAAAGTTGCACTCGGCTTGAATCCCAAAAGATTCGAGACTTGTTGGTAACTCAAAAGGAAAATTCATCCACAATTTTGTTTTTTTTTCCACAACATTGATGATCGGGACAAAATTGGCTATTATGTCAACTTCTTTGCCCAAAAACTCTTTCATCGTCTTCGGTCAAAGAGGGACAGCTGTTGACACCCAATTTTTACCCTCAACAACATAATTTTTACAAAAAAAATAATAATAATAATACAATAATAATAATAAATATATATAAAATTAAATAATAATAATAATAAAACGAAATATACATATATGGTATCATCGTTTTAAATTAATTTCTCTCTATATATATATGGCTATATATATATTTATAAAAAATAATTCTTGAATATAATATATTTTATTATTTATTCAAAAAAAAAAAATTGTCTCAAAAGATTTTTATTTTTAAAATAAATAGCTCTGTTAATTAGTTTGATTTAATTAATAGACTCATATTTCAAGTTAATTTATTTAAACCGAAGTTAATTATTTACTTTGTCAAAAATGAGAGGTTTGTTAATTAATTAATGCATACTTATCTTATTTTAATTTTAGACTTCTTCAATTTTAATTAAATTAAAATAATTGGCTTTTATAAAACCATGCATATTTTCAAGTGTATTTTTAATAATTATTATTTAGTCATTATCTCTTAGTAATATTTAAATTTGACTTATAAAAAAAGAAAATTATTATTTACCATAATTAATTATTTCGTAAATTAATAATTAGTTACAATGAGGTTAATCATTTTACTTTTGTTAAAATTAATAAGATCGTAAATTAATTCGTCTAATTTGATAACCAATTACACTAATTAATTTTACGTTTTCATTACTTCTCCTAAATAACAAATAATTAATATTGAATTAACAATTTTTTTTATTATTTTTATTCTTCCATTAATACTACAACACGCAAATAATATATATGACATCTCCTCGTCAAAAAATAAAAAAATAAATAAATCAATAAATAAATAATAATAATAATAAATAAAGAAATTAAAAATATTTATATTATAATAATAATAAACATTAAATAATAATAAAATATATAATTGTTTTCTTTTCATCCAAATAATTTTTAAAAAAAATGAATATAATATATATATATTAATCCGATTTTTTTTATTAATTATTTTTTTTATTTATCTTTTTAATAAAAATTAAAACATTATTTTAATCCACGCGTGCCCCGCCCATCATTCTTTGTCCATTTTTTAAAAAAATAATAAAAAATATATATATATTATAAAATTCATCCGATTTTTTTTAAAAAAATAATAAAAAAATTTTAATAAAATATATATATTATTATACACATGTTTTGTCCCCTTCCCATATCCCTATAACATTTTTTATTCCACGCTTGTCCCCTGCACATATACCCATATTAATATTATATCTCTTTTATACCCTCTAACCGACACTAGTTCAAAAAAATAAAATAAAAAATCTCCAACCACTTTTCAGAAAATAAAATAAAGAATATATATATATATATATAATAACAATCCTTTCCATACCCCTTTGTCCCTTTTTTTTTTAAATAAAAATAAAATAAATAATAATATAATATATATATATATATATATACTTTATCCGAATTAAAATATAATAATAATATAAATAATAATAATATAAAATTCGGCCGCATGCACGCGTGTATTCCACCAACATTTCTTGTCCCCCTTTATTTATTTATTTTTATTAAATATATTAAAAAAATAAATAATTCTTCACAAATAAAACTATATATATATATATATATATATATATATATATATATATATATATATATATATATATATATATATATATATATATATTATATTCGTCCGAAATAAATAAAACAAACAAATAATTTTTGTCATAATCTATTTCAAAAAATATATATATAATAATACTCATTCCGCATTATTTTAATATTCCGCCCATTTCGTATTAATTAATTATTTTATTTTTTTTTCCGCCGATCCGTATTATTTTAATAATCCATCCATTCCACATTATTTAAATATTTCGCCCATTTCGTATTAATTATTATTTTTCCGCCGTTCCGCATTATTTTATATTTTCGCCCACTCCGCATTATTTTAATCATCCGTTATTATTTTTATTTTTATTTAATTTCTATCTCCCTATAAATAGAGGGATTAGACAGAAAAAAAATGAACACAGACAGAATAGGGAAGAATTTTTGAATTTTCTCTCAATTTGAACTCGATTTTACTTGAAAAACAAGGGTATATCCGTGACCAAAGTATTTCCGTTCACTGTCCAGCAACAGGTAATATTTATTCCGTTCTTCTTTTATTTCTCATTGTTATTATCATAAAAGGTTATCCTAAATTATTATCTTGCTAATTTCGTCATTATTTTCTTGTTTTGCATGAACACCCCTGGAGCAAAAATGGAGTCTTGATCTGAGACTCGATATAATCATCCTACCCTCACATGGAGTCGATATCCTAGATCTTTTAAAAATAGCAAACGAATAAGATCGCCATATTCAGTGTCAATCCGGGCTGTTTATATTTTTTAGCATTTATTATTATTGTTATTATTATTCTAATTATCAGTGTCTGTTTATTTGATGTCGTTATTATTGTTATTTTAATTATTATTGCTATTATTATTATTAGTATATTTTATTTTCTGTTATTATTATTATTATTATTATTATTTTCGCTGTCAATATTATTAATAGAAGTAGTAGTATGTTTATTTTTCCGTTAGTATTACTATTATTATTATTATTATTATTATTATCGTTTTCGTTATTCATATTAATATTATTATTTTCATTATTAATATTATTAAGAGAAGCAGTAGAATGTTTATTTTTCTGTTAGTATTACTATTATTATTATTAATATTATTATTGTTATTGTTATTATTATTTTCGTTATTATTATTATTATTATTAGTAGTATATATTTTATTATTACCGTTTTTATTATTATTATTAGTAGTAGTAGTATTTTATTTACTGTTAGCATTATTATTATTATTATTATTATTAGTTTATTAATATTTTCGTAATTATTATTATCATTATTATTAGTACATTTTGTTCACTGCTATTATTATTATTATTAATGTTACCATTATTATTATTATGTTATTATATGTATTATTATTTTCGTTATTAATATTATTAGTAGTACTATTATTATTATTATTATTATCATTTTCGTTATTATAATTATTATTATTATTTGCATTATTATTATTATCATTTTCGTCATTATTATTAATAGCTATTTTTACTATTATTATTACTTCGTTAATATTACTATCATCATTTCATTACTATTATTATTATTATTATTATTATTATTATTTTCGTCATTATTATTATTAATAGTAGCAATGTTTGTTTTTATTCACTATTATTATTATCATTGTTAGTATTTTTGTTATTATTATTGTTATTACTATTATCATTACTAGTATAGTTATCATTATTAATATCATCATCATTATCATTATTATTATTATCATTATTTATTGTTATTATCATTATTATTATTATTATCATTATTATATTTATCGATATTTTATTTATGATTATTATTATTATTATACTATTATTGTTATTATTTTATTATTATTATATGTTATTGTTATTTGTTATTAACGTTATTATTTATTATGCTTATTGTTATTATTCTTATTCTTATTATTATTATTGCTATTGTTATTATTATCTATTTATTATTATTCGTATTATTGCTATTATATTTACCGTTATCATATTATTATTATTATTATTATTATTATTATTGCTATTATTATTATTGTTGTTGTTATCACTATTTATCATCATTATTATTATTATTATTATTATTATTTACTTATTATTATTATTATTATTATTATTATTGTTATTATTATCATTATTATACTAGTATAGTTTATTTACTATTATTATTATTACTATTATTGTTGTTGTTGTTGTTGTTATGAGTTGTAGTTGTATTTTATTTTACTATTAGTATTATTATTATTATTATTATTATTATTATTATTATCATTAGTATTAGTAGTATTTCTATCTACTATTATTATTATTATTATTATTTTCTTCATCATTATTATTATTATTAGTAGTACTAATAGTAGTAGTAGTATTTTCATTTACTGTTATTATTGTTATTATCGTTACTATTATTATTCGTAGTATTTTATTTTACTATTATTATCATTAATATTATTATCGTTATCTTTATTAGTATCATTAGTATTAAATTCGTTATCATTATCATCATTAGTATTTTTATTATTATTATTATTATCGTTATTAGTATTATTTAGTGTTACTATCATTATTATTATTATTATCATTATTATTATTATTATTATTATTTACTGCCGTTATTAATATTATTATTTCTATTATTATTATTTTTATTATTATTATTTATCATATTATTATTATTATTATTGTCGTTGTGTTCTCCCTAATGCAATAGCTAACATTATATGGATATTTAGATTTGTGAAACTTTAATTAAAATGGTTCATCATAATAAAAGAAATCAATATTTTTCTTTAAGGCTTAGTTATTAAAATATATATATATCGCATTTAAACACTCACTTAGTTACTAAGCTTTGTTTTCAAAACTTTTGAGCAACCTTTTTATAATTTTAATCATTTAACCTAAGTTTGGCCGGTAATCGTTTTTAACGAATCTTGAAGGATGCCTAACCCCTTCCCTTTAGGATAACTAGAACCCTTATCTAGAATCTCATAAGCTAAGTAGACCACTAATTGGAGATCATTTTTTAGCATTGAATAAGTTAAATATTTAGGTATCCTAATTTACCTTAAAAAAATAATTAGGTGGCGACTCCTTAAAATTAAATAATTTAGGAATCATTAATATGTTGTACACCGTTTGACCTCGAGTTAAAATGGGGTATAACATTATTTATTCCCATTATATATTGAAATCTTATGAAGAAAAAATTAAAAGGGTATTAGTCATTTATTTGCCAAAAGATTAAATATATTTTGATTAGAAATGTATGTGGTAGCATTTCATGCATAAATAAGTCACGCAAATTATAAGGACCAAAAGTTTCATTCATCATAGGTGACAACTCATAATTTTCCTATCCCATTTTATCAAGTGATATATATAAAATCTAGATACTCGTTCTATTAATCTTATTTTTAATAAAATTCATTTAGCTAGTTATTAAGAGCACAATTTATTTTTATTTTATATTTAATGTGTGTTTTTTCTATTCTATTTAAATTGTGGCACCATTTAAGAATTTATTTTTCTAAAAAAGTGACTTTATTTTCATGAATGATTCAAATAATTAAATTAAGTGTAATTACACAAAGCCACTATAAATGAATAGATTCAAGAAGAATATGTCATAGTTAAAATGGATAAGCGTCAAATATATCCATTTACTATTAGAAATAGTTTAAATATAATTTTATTATATTTTTTATTTAAATATACCTCTCATGTTATACTTTCTGTTCAATTATACCACTTCTATTACTCTTTAGTACAACTTTGCCCTTTATTTTGATGGAGGAACAAATGGCAGGCAGAATCACATGACTCACACTTAATTTTAAATATTCAATCTATTTACTAGCGCAATCCATACCTAAATCGAACTGAACCCTTTACTTTAATTTTTACATATATTCCAAACGTGAATTTATATTCAGTCACTATGTCTGAATCATCTTCACAGGTGAGAAAACTTATTTTAAAAAAAAAACATAAAATGAACATTAGTTAAATAGCAAGCCCAAAAGTGGATATTTGTGCATTTTTCCTAATTTTGCTACCTCTAATGTAAAGCATGATAGTTTCATTGAAGAAGAATACTTAACGGAATTGAATATATTGTTATAAGTTAATGTAAGTTATTTATGTCTTTGTAATATAAGTTTTATCGTAGTTTGAACTGAAAACAAGTTCAAATTATAACTAATGACTGCGTTTGAGTTATACTTCCAATCGAATTCAAAAATTTAAATATTAGGTAAAAGTTGAATATCGCAACTTTGTCACTCCTACATGGATTAACTTTTTGAAAAAATAATTTCTCTTTTGCAATTGATAGGGTTAACAAAATAAATGAACTCATTAATTATTTTTGTATGAGTATTTAATTTAACTACACATTACATTATTGTTCTCAAAATCTTGAAAACAAAAAAGAGATTTGATAAGAGTAAATTTTTTTCCTTTTTTCTTACAAATTTGCAATGGGAATTAATTTTCTTTTGGTTTAACTAAGAAATTAATTTTCTTTTGATTTAACCAATTTTGCTTTTGTTTTTCGTAGAGAAGGAAAGGATGATGAAGTTAGAATAATACAAGAAGAAAAAGTCCGTGGAATTCGATCAGCCTTCTTTTTCTTCCCAACAACACCCTTGGCATGTTATTTGTCATGGTGATGACCCACAAAAGCAAAAAAAAAATCAGTGTATCAAGGGATCAATATTATATAGACGTATACCTAAGCTAAAAGACAAAATAATATGGGCTTATGATGATGAGTGACTCGTGCTAGAAAGCACTCTAATTCTAGTGATTGTTATTTTTGGAATCTTATTTCAAACAACCTACTGCTGAGTGCCACCACCCAACTGATGACACTAATGATGATGACATGAACGATGATGAGAACGATTAGGATGTGAATCCGCCTACTTTTTACTTCTATAAGTTAGGTTATAATGAAAAATTTCATAAACAAGATGTACATTTAATTATCGAAGATGAGTATACTTATCTAGTAAATTTTATGTATTAACCTTTCAGACAAGTAGTCTAATCTGTTTGGATCCAGACAATTATTCAGAAAGAATAATAGTTACATGAATAATTAGTTCATTTGATCTTATGATGATGATGATATGTTGTTATATGTTCACTCACTATTTAACAGGAAAGATCAATTTTTGTAAGCTATTCTACTCAGGTGGAGACAAATTGTTCCATAAGAGGTACTATCTTAACAGAGAATCCATCTACTTCATCAACGATCGTTATCTCTTCCTCTACAACTTGATCACACATACTATATCATTATCCTTCCCTTATTAACTCTAAATTAGTAAATGTCTACGGCTGCTAGGACTTTTTTTTTAAAAAAAAAAGATCTTATGTTTATTTAATAATTATATATATATATATATATATATATATATATATATATATATGATTTTTAAAATACATGATAATTAATTTTTTTTATTGTCACTATAATATTTCTTATAATAATTTATAAGACATGAATAGATATATATAAATTATTATATGTTATATGACACCACAAATATTTATATTTTTGATAAGTTCTTATTGAATATAGTTTTGAAATGTTTTTCAATTCAATCAATTGTTATACAAACTATCAACATATCCTAGAAATAGTAGTACTTAAAATAAAATTGAGACTTCACCCGATTGAGTCTACCAATTAGAGTATCAATTTAACTTGTATAATATTTCGTATTACTTTTAATTACAAAAATAAGTCTAAGCCATCAATATTGTAGTGATTGTTACATTTTGGAAGACATTCAAAGTTAAGATATTGTCTTTTTGAAATTTAAATATTTGATCTAATTAGTTTGAGTTTGAATTGCCTAAGAGACACCCCCAAAGAATTGAAGACAATCGTATGATGCCAATTTTAAAATTTGATTGATTCGAATTGAAGTGAATTAGACAAATTAAGAAGTAGAAAGTACTTGCAAATTTTATTGCCTACAACTTTTTATTGTAATTATATCAATTGTATTTTAAGAAAATAATAAAATTATAAAAAAATATGTGCATAATGATTAGTAAAAGATTGTGTCACGATCCAATTCACAGGGCCGTCCGGGCACCCACTCTATGACTTAAGTAGGAGAACCATTAACCCCTTATATGAAAAGCATTGCGAAATTTAAATCAAAACTTGAGTAAATAAATCAGATGTTTATAGAAAACTGTAATAATACACTTGTACAAAAATGATACATAAAAACCCCATGGTTACTAGTCTAAAACAGGTACAATAGCTCTACAGGAACAAGATATAATACAAATGAAAGACACAGCTCCAACTATAGGAAAGGAAAAGTAGGACCTATTATCGGAAGATCATCTTCGCATTCACCTACGAAACTCCACTGACCCTACAATCAAACTATGCCAAGTGACATATCAAGAATAGTATCAGTACAAACAATACGTACTGGTAGGCATCATCGTTCAATCTAATAACTACCGCATAGTATATGAATAGAAAAATAAGAGACATCATAATAATTAAACTTTATTAACTTGTCCACTCCAACCAATAGGTACATTCCTTACCCTCATCCTTAAGGTCTGTACCACTCTACACTCCAGAGATTCACTACCCACTCTAATTACAATTAAGACCTGTGGGTTATGGACCCACTCTACTACTGTTCATTCACTCCAGCCGTCTCCACCTAACAACCTTAACCACTAAATGATTTCACTCATCCTTCACTGGTTTGGTCCAATTGTCTCACAACATAAGGGCCTATCCATCTCACAACTGCACTTCCTAACTAAACCCGATTTTAGACAACCACTACTACTCTCACAATTTCTCGGGGGAAACTTCAATGATAACTACATATCAACAAGCTACCTCCACCTCTAAGTCCATGAATATAGAACACTTCATATAAGACATATATCACATCAAGTCTAATACGATCCATACTCTTACCCACGAATAAATTTATACATACTCGCAACTATTTATAACTAACACACCTCAACTCAAGGATTCCTTTTTAGGTCTTTAATCTATGGTTCATTCACCACTAACCTTATTATTACATGCAATTACCGATATCATTAGGTCCTCTCATGGAACCATCCACACACACATACTTGGCCCTCTCAAGGGGTCCAATCCAGTCATATGTGTGTCGGAATGTGAGATCCGATCCAAATATGTATCGGAACGTAATACCCGATCCAATTATGCAAACCAACCACAACTATCAACAATGGACCACTTTATATCACCAAAAACTGATTCATCACAAAACAAGCCAGCAATTAATCATTGCTTCAAGTCTAACATGTTTCCCTTAATCATACACACCTATGCATATCATGAATCAATTTAACAAGTATATAAAACACATACGGAAAACGAAACCATCATATACACTATCAAATCTTTAAGGTTTATCATCAATATCTACTTAGTTTTATATTCCTGTACACAATACTATGCCCGTTATAAAATAACCATCTGTATGCAATAATATCACAACCAATACACTTCCCCAATCATTACAACACCTTTTTACCCAGGTTACATTCTAATTAGACTCTAACACAATCGAATTTCTACTCGTGACCCATGACCACAACTTAGTTATATGATTTTTCATTAAATTTTTTTCTATACTACACAATAGATATAGATTTACTACTCAAAAAAGAGAAGTCTAACCTATCTTGACACCAAGCAACCGTGGAGAGATAATGTTGTTGAAATCATTGATTCCCAACGTTCTACAGGCAAGACCGAATTGAATTCCACGGGTTGAAACCTTCCCAAATCTGAGATTTCCTCCCCTTCTCTTCTCAAGTCAAGGGCAACCTTTTGGAGGGTTTTTCAGAAACTCCCGCCTCTAACTTACACTTGGGAGAAGTGGGGGAAATAAGAAATTTGTGACTTAAGTTCTGATCCACGACCTCCTGCTCTGGTGGCCATATTCCCGCTCCGATGGCTCCGCTGAGGCGGGACCATCCCGCTTTAACGGAATGGTGGGATCCAGTCAAGTAAAATTCTTGTGATTCCATTTAATCTTAATTAACAAAGAATCAGATCATTATTGATTGACACCAAACTATTAAGAAAATTTCAAATAATACTAACAAAATTATATAATTATTTATATTTATATATTAATTATATATTAGCATTTAATAATTTTAGGGTTGAGCTTCCCTGATTTGTGTTTGTAGTTGTACTTTTTTTCTCAATTTAGTCTAAACACTTCGTGTGTGTAAATTATTTATTTTGCAGACCTTCTCTTTATTTAAGATATTAACTTGAGCCCCTCCTCCTAAATAAATGCTAAAGGGTTTGATTTGAGAATAAGTTATCTCCGAATTCTTATTTCAACGGATAAAAACAAAGTTATAACATTTTGGAATAATTAATTTCAAGATAAGTTATTTGAGATTTTATTTCAAATAAATATAGGATAAATGTATCCTAAAATCAATTTCGACATTAATTCTTTTTATCCCTCATATCAAACGGCAAAATACTTTCTACTTAGTCAGTTTTAAAAAGATATTATTTGATAAATATTTAATGATATTTTAGGTCCTATTTATTTAATAAAAATAAATCATAAAACGACAAAAAAATTCCGCTCTTACCAAGACAACATTGCTAACTAATGGAAAAACTAACCACCAAAAAGAGGAACAATACAATTAAGTATTCTCTGATTCAGGATCTTGATCGTATCAAGTTGAAAATATTTAGACTTGAATAAGCTTTGATGCCAAAATAATCGAAAGAGTAATATTTGCGATTAGCCATTTAATAGAAAACACTCTTATTGCGAAACATTAGCAAATTAGAATCCCAAGCAAATTCATATTAATTAGGCAAAAAAATTAATACTTTATATATTTTTATCACCAAAATGGCGGATGAACCAATCATATACTTCTTATCAGTATTAAATTCTTTTTTATTTGTATTGATGATAGACTATAAAGTATTTGATCATGTTAAATTCTTACTCCAACTCTAACTCACGTTTTTAAGACAATTAGATACACAAGCCTGTGCTAGCATGGGCTTAATATTTATTATTTTTTAAATTTTAATTTATAAGATATAGACAGAATTTAGAGAGTTAATCAAATTTTAATATGATCTTTAAATATTAAAAGTTATTAATTATTGTAATTTATAATATTTTTTGCATAGTTTTCAATAATATATATTACTCCTTCTATCACAACCAAATTTTGTATATGACTTTTAAATGTACCTTTCACGTAACTGTAAATAATATATGTTATTCTCTCTGTCCAACTTATATGGCACTAATAAAATTTCGAGAATCATTTATAATTCTTATATATCTTTTAAATTTTAAATTGTTAATTATTATGATTTAGAATACTTTTTACATCATTTCAAATAATATATGTTACTCACTTTGTCCTAATTTATGTGGCACTAATAAAATTTCGTGAATCAAACAAAATTTCTATATGTTTTTTAAATATTTTAAGTTTCTAATTATTGTGATTTATAATACTTATTACATAATTTACAAATATATAACACATTAAATAAAATAAAACAAATAAATTAAACAGAAAGGGTACAAAAAAATAAAAATTGCCCTCGGCTTCTATATAGTACTCCCTTCGTCTCATTTTATGTGGCATCGTTTGATTTAACACACTGTTTGAGGAAAAAAAAAGGAAGACTTGAGAAATTTGTGGTTTAAAACAATCATTAGATATTTGTGTAGTTGTAAATCATTTCATTAAGGGTAAATAAAAAAAATTAAAGTTAAATAATTTTTAATTATAATGAAATAACATTCTTTTTGAGACAAATTCAAAAGAAAATGATGTCACATTAAATGAGACGAAGAAAGTAATAATAATTCCGATTTTTCCACAGCCATGCGGTGTTCTTGGTAGAGTATATTAGCAAAATTAATGCATGCATTAATTGTTTGGTACATTTTTCATGTTATTAGTTATACACTGTATTGTGTATTAAGACGTGCATTACTAATACCATAGATTTCTAGGTATTGTAATGTAAGGGGATTTAATGTATACATTAACATGATTAAAGACTCAATTATCCCTCAAAATCCTATTTACATCTTTTCCACCATCATTGTTGAGGATATTTTTGTAAATAAATATTTGTATGCAATGAATGTTATTTTAAATATATTAAACGAAACAATGCATAAGAAACATTCTATCTATAATTAATGCAAGCATAATTAATACAAATATTACTAATACACTCTATTTAACATTTTTTTATACACTCTAGCAAACGATCCCTTAGTAACTACTAATACATTAGTTTATATATTAAATGACTAAACAACCCTCAACTTCAATGATAACTAACATGTTGATACCATCTGTAAAACCACGCTTCTATATATTAGAAAAATAAAAAATCTTAGTCAATTCTTCTTCTTCTTAATAGTCTAAATCTGCATTATTATTAATTTTGATACCAAAAAAGTTCCTAACGTAAGATTGTTCAAATAGAAATAGTATATGAACTTATTAATCCTAGTGTAAGTTTGTTCAAGTAGAAATATAGAGAAAATAGCCTAAAACCTCTCGAATCTATATCCAAAATTTCAACTACACACTCCAACTACACGGGAGTCCTATCACCCCCCTGAATATTTTTTTAATCTATTTTTGACACCCCTAAATGTTGATCTGTCATAGGAGGTGAGAACACCTCCTCTAGGCGCGTTAAATGAGGGAAAAAAGCTCCAAGTTGCCCAGAAGCCCTAAAGCCCTGATACACGTGTATATCCACGTAATTTTTTGGGAAAAAAATTCCAACGGTCATCTTCCCAACATTAAATATAATGCTTCTTCCCCACCATTTACGTGATTTTCTTCTTCATTTTTTTTAATTTTCTTTCCAAAAAAGCTAGGGTTTAATGTTGCTTTCTACTTCAAATCTTGAAGTTATGGTTTGTAATCTGCTCAAATTTCTTATTTAGGGTCTTTAATTCAAATTTTAATTTTTCTCTAAATTCGTTAAAAATGGCAAATGTAAACTTGAATAGGCTTTGTATGGATGAATCAGACCCAATGCTCAATGCTGAAGTGAGATGCAAACATGGAATTTTGCTGAATTTGCAAACTTCTTGGTCGAAATCAAATTCAGGAAGAAAAATTTGGTCTTGCACATACTATGATATATGTGTTTTCCCTAGTATTCTTCCTTCGCTTTATATCAAATTGATGCTAATATTTTATTTTTCTCTATTCTTTAATCTAAAAATTATAAAAATTTTCGATGGAGTGACAAGGAAGAAGTGGATCCAAGATCAAGTTTTATCCTTCCAAGATTGGTGAACAAAATCAATGAGTTGGAGCAAGAATTGTTGATTAGGCAGGTTCATATTGACAACTTGAGTAACTCTAATTTGATATTGGAGAGGAGGCTTAATGGAAGGTGGAAATGGTGTAGGTTCAATAGGATGATATTTTTGTGTATTTTGATTTGTGTTGTTGTTATATTCATCAGCAACCAATTTGTTCCAAAGTAATATAGATTCGTATTGTTGCTACGTTCATCAGAATTTTTAATATTTGTGACAAATTTTGTATATCTCTCTCAATATATATATATCGATCTATGTTGTCAATTAAAGCTTATCTAAATTACTTACACTTTCATCTAAAATAGCCAACACAAGTAATGTCACGACTCCAACTCGCCGTGACTGGCACCCATAATACTTATTCCAGTGGAAGAACCATTTCTACAATTTAGCTTATCAAACTTTGGGAGATAACAGTTAAAGACTTGCGGAAGCAAGAATAAACCAGAAATAATGCTGAGTTTCCATAAACTCAGCCAACCATGTTAATAACAATGAAATGCTAAAGTAAACACATTCTAGGAACTGAAAGTCATTGTACCAAAACTCTAACTAACAAGTCTAGAACAGGAGTACAACTCTTAATAGAAACTAGTAAATACATAGAAATATTGTCTGAACATCTGAGTCCCGAAAGAAGGACTAAGATTAATAGAAAAGTCCACGGAAGCATTATAGAATAGCTCACCATTGGACTTTGAACAACCTGTTAATCTTCCAACCGAGGTCTCTCTACTACTAGCTGAATATGCCCTGTACTCAATAAAAGGCAGAGAAAGAGTAGTATCAGTACATAAAACAATAATGTACTAGTAGGATCACGCGGTTAGCCAGTAAGCGAATCATAGACAAGTAAATTTCAACACAATAGGCATATAAATATACAAAATAAGTCAACCACATCTCAATATCACAGCTCAATGTCTTCCACATGCTACAAATTCACACAAAGATTCTCTCAAGGGACCTACTAACAATCAACTTTGTGTCGGAACATGACACCCAATCGAAGTATGTGTCGGAATATGACATCCGATCCAAATACATATCGAAATATGACATCCGATCCAAATTTTGTATCAAAATGTGACACCCTATCCTAAGATATCACCATCACAAGAACATTCAATGATTACAATATGTATACCACCAAGAACAGGTTCATCACAATAACAGGTCAGCAAGTGATTATTTTACACATAATCTAGCATGTTTCTATATTCATATACACACATGCATATCATGAAGTAATTTAATAAATATATAAAATACATACGGGAAATTAGACCATTACCTACCTCAAATTCAAGCTTTCAGAATCCTACAATGCAATAGCCTTTCTCTTTACGGGTTCGTTCTTCTCGTTCTTGGTCTAGAAACATTAAATACATATCAAAGATCAATACAATGACCTAACTATCAAGAAATATAACACAATTTCATTCCCTAGGCCAAATCCATGATCCTAATCTTACTCTAGGGCTATTTCCCACCATGAATTTTCAGTTCACCCCCCCTCAATAATTTTCACCCATTCTTTTAGTTTTCTAAGAATCAAAATATAAATCTAGGGAGTAAAAATCTTACTTTAAGTATGTAAATCCATGAAAAATCAATGAAAATCACCCTACGTCGTCTCTTAGGGTTTTAGAAACTGACCTTGCAGAAAAAGACTGTTTCTGGTCTTTTTCATGATTTAAGTCGCGACTGTCTCGCTCTAGCAGGATAAATCCCGCTCTTGCGGCCTCGCTTTAGCAAAAATAATCCTATTCTTGCGGGATATACGGGAACAGTAAGCTTAGAGTTTGTGCTCCAAGCTCCCCTTTCACAATACACCCCATTTCGAAGACGTATTAACATATACCCCTCATGCAAACTTCGATTTTTGGAGTTTTACTCACCTGAATGCGATTTCGCGAATCTGTAACTGCTTCGTATCGCCTTGGCTATCAGCCTGTCCAATTAAATTATAAATTTGACCTCCCATCATTCACGTGATTACCCTAAACTTTATCTGACTCAGAATTGGTCTAAGTCTGGCCTACGCTTAAATTTGCTGAAGTTACTACTCAAAATGTTTTGGCCCGAAATTCTTCCCCATTGGCCTACCCCTAACGACGAAAGTAGGTCGCTACAAGTGAACACCATCTTTATCTACAATTGAATAGCCTACTGCCTAGTCAACAAATAGAATATCCATCACAATACCATCTGTAAACAAACTGAATAACCAACATAATTGAAACACCATCTCTAAAAAATCTAAACACAACATCACCTTTCACATTCATACTTCAACATTACTATCCAATACCAAAATAAAGTAACATTCATATCAGAATTTACCAACAAACAAAATAAAAAATAGTAGGCCCTTAATTACTTCAACATTGTTATTTTAAAAAATAAAATAAGAAATAGTTATCATGTCTAGTGGACTAACTTAAAAAGTGATTAAATACATCAACATCAATATAATTTCCATAGCATATTTGACTGTGAAGAAGTATTTGACTTGGATTATTTGAACTACTTTTCACTGTCTTCTTTCTTTGTTTTTCTCTAAGCTCTGGAAGTTTTCTGATGGAGATTGTTGTTTTGCCATTCCATTTCAGCTTACTTGTAGTACTTGGTGTATAACCAATGTCACCAGTTACATCAGCTGAGCTTGTCATTTTTGCTTGACTAGTCGAGTAGATCTTACTACTTAACATGCCAGGCTACAATAAGATTATGAATATAATTCAAAATTTAAATTATCTAAATTAACAAAAATAATTTAAGATATAATAAAGACTCACATTCATGACTTTGAATTCATTTATAGCTTAGAACACACCTATTTTCATGACTTGTGATCTTTTTTCTGGAGCTATATTTCTCCTGCCCCTACTTATTACTTTTTTAGTAGTACTAGCTACTGAAGATGATGCATAATAATTAGAAGGAGCAGCACAAGATGTAGGAAAATCAGTAGGTACAATAGGTAGAGGAGGTGCAGAAGGTGCTACTGATGATGTCTTTTTTGGTCATCCTCTTTTTAGTAGAGGCTCACTTTCTGATGGTGCTGATGGAGTTTTCTATACATACAATAAAGAAAAAGTTATAAACTAAGAATAATAGTTAGTAAATATTTAAAACAAGTTCAAATATTACCTTTGGCCTCCCTTTTCCCATATCTGAATTTGTTGATTCTGCCCTTACTAATGCACTAGATGCTGGTGATGGTGCACCAGGTATTAGTGATGATGAACTAGAACACCCTATCTTGTTATGTCCTCTAGCATGGCACACACTACATGTCATTGCAAGTCCAGTCCTAGACAACTTTTCAGATTTCTTAGTTTCTCCAGCTTCTTTCATTCTAGCCTTAGATTGCCTACCAAGCATGTTTGTGATTTCTGGTGGTGAAATAGTGGGGTTTGTAGAAACTGGCCACATCCCCATATTTGTGAGTAGTTCAAGAATAATGACATAAGTCCTCAAGTAAGTTTCCTTACCATAGCAGTTGTCTATATAGTCATAAAGAGAAAACTTCCTAAAGTATAATGCAGCCATAATATGTGCACATGATATGCCTTTTAACTGCCATACCCTACAACTACAAGTCCTCTTGAGTATCCACTTTATGTTGACAAATCCCTTCTTTCACTTCAAATTCAGTAACTTCAATAAAATTAATGGTATAGTCCATAGACCTAGTAATGTTCCCCTCTAAAATCTTCAAAGCCTTTGGAGAGAAACTACACTTTCAAGAACTTGGAAACTCCTTTAAATTGTCTATTCTTGTCATCATCTTTACTCTTATTTCTTCAAGCATAGTAATTATGGCTTTATGCCTAGCTGTTAAGATCTATGTATTAAAACACTTAGACATGTTGTTATCTACAGAATCACACTTCACTTTAGTGTTTAAGTAAACTTTACACCACTAATTAACTTCATATTTTCTATATTTTTTCTTAATTGAGACTCAAAAATACTCTTGGCTATCTTCTAAAATTGTTGTCTTCTCTTAATACCCCTCCAATCCTTAGCCCAGATAGCTAATATGTGCCTAGCATATTTTCTCAGCTCATAATGAGGTAATACCTCTTTAATTGTTGTATACAGTCCCTGCAAATAGGCCACAATTACATATAAAAAGTGAAAATTAAAAATTCTTGCAGATAGATTACAATTACAAATAGAAAGTGAAAATTAAAGTCCTTGCAGATAGGTCACAATTACATATAAAAAGTAAAAATTACAGTTCTTGCAAATAGGTCACAATTACATTCCCTGCATATAGTTCACAATTACATACAAATAACAACATAAAACAATTCACATACCTTTTGCATATTTGTAATCAAGGTGAGACCTTCACCATCTCCAAGTCCTAGGTCATCCTTTATGCACTTGACAAACATAGTCCATGTATTTCTATTCTCCTTTTCAACTACTACCCAAGCAAGTGGCAGCATCTGATTGTTTCCATCCTTTATCGCAACAACTAACAATTGACCGTTACAAACACCTTTAAGAAAAAAACCATGTAAATCTATGCACTTTCTACAATGTATCCATGCCTTTTTTTAAAACATCAAAACAGATGTAAAAAATCTAAAATATTAATTTGCCAAGTGTATCAGATTCACTAAATTTTACGACATAACTGGTTCCTAGATTGGTCCTCAACACTTCATCCTTGTAGCAAAATATTCTTTAAAATTCCACAACCTGATCACCCATTATATCTTTCAACACTTTAGCTCTTGCACTTTTCACAGTAGTCTTACCAACATAAAGCTTATACTTTTTTTGTATCAGTTTCTTCAACTTGAAGACTTATGTTTTGATTGCTCAGTTTTTTTTGTAGGCTTCAGATAGAAACTTTGCATTGCACAAGTAATTTCTAGTTGTCTTGTTGCAAGTATGCTTTGGGTTGTAAGTTTTTATCATGAAATTATTTATTGTCTTGTCAAGACATGCATATAAAAGCCATGGACAACTATCTTTATAACATCTAACTCTAACTTTTTTTTGGCTCATTCACACACTTCTGTACCTGAACCCTCATTCTTACTGCATATTTAGTGACTGCACTTCTAAATTCTTTTACATCTTTAAATACCATATCCAACTGCCACACAACTTTCTTTGCAGTGGGGTCATGAATGATTTTTTTTTTTTGTTGTCCTTCTCTTTCTTGATAACTTTACCCTTCTTGTTCTACCAGATTCAACCACTTCATGCTCATCATCATCACAACACTCATCTTCTTCTAACTCAAAACTATCCTCATCTTCTTCTAACTCAAAACTATCCTCATCAGAACTTGCAATGTATGGCTCATCACCTCCTAGCCTTTCTTCATGACTTATTTTATCTGTTTCAGTTTCATCAAAACCTAGATCTGGTCCTTCACCTATTGATACATCTTTATTGTCAGTTGGTACTCTCTCCTTTCTTTGAAAAGTTCTCTTTTCGGTCCTCAACTCCTTAACCTCCTCTGTACATCACTACCATACTTTTTCTTCTCATCATATCCAACTAATTCAGCTTCAGACTCAACACTATCCTCCGTTGAATAATTAAAACCTTCTACTTTTTTTCTGCCACTTGTTATCAAGGCAAATTAATTGCTAGACCATCAATTCTGAAGGTTGGCATTGAATCTCCTGAATTTTTAGAGCATATACATGGGGATATATGTGGACCTATTCATCCACCTAGTGGATTGTTTCGATATTTTATGGTCTTAATAAATGCATCATTTAGATGGTCTCATGTGTGTCTGTTATCATCTCGCAACCTGGCGTTTGCGAAGTTGTTAGCACAAATATTAAGATTAAGGGCACAAATCCCAGATTATCCAATTAAGGCTATTCGCCTTGATAATGCTGGAGAATTTACATCCCAATCTTTGATGATTATTATTTATCAATTTCGATAAAAATTAAACATCATGTTGCACATGTTCATACTCAAAATGGCTTTGCAAAGACATTTATTAAGCACCTACAATTGATAGAGAGACCTCTACTAATGAAAATAAAATTATCGATTACTGTTTGGGGTCATGCTATCTTACAGGAGGTTACTTGTTCAACCCTTGGAAACAGCCTCTAGCAGAAATGCAAGGTAAGGTTGCGTACAATAGACCCTAATGGTCTGGCCCTTCCCCGGACCATGCGCATAACAGGAGCTTTAGTGCACCGAGCTGCTCTTTTTACTGTTTGGGGTTATGCTATCTTACATGCAGCAACACTTGTACATCTCAGACTGATAAATTATAATAAATACTCTCCGTTACAATTAGTATTTGGTCATGAGTCAAATATAGCCCATCTATGAATTTTTGGTTGTGCAGTATATGTGACTGTAGCACCACCACAACATACAAAGATGAGCCCTCAACGAAGGTTAGGCATATATGTTGGGTTTGACTCACCCTCCATAATTCGCTACGTTGAACCGTTTAAAGTAAACTTATTTACTGCTCGATTTACAGATTGGTTTGATGAAACAACTTTCCCGCAATTAGGGAGAGAGAAAAAGGAACAAAAAAGAGAAATTGCGTGAAAAGTTTCATCAATATCTCATTTTGATCCACGTATCCGCACATGTGAGCAAGAGGTCCAGAAGATCATCCACTTATAGAAAATATCAAATCAAATGCTAGATGCATTTACTGATTTGAAATTGATAACTAAGTCACATATCTCTACAGTGAATGTGCCTATCCGGATTGATGTCCCAAAAGAATCATCGACTAGTATCATAGCTTCTGAATCCCAAATATGCCTAAAGAGTGGTAGATCATTGGGTTCAAAGGATAAAATCCTAGAAAGAGAAGCGTGAGGAATGATAAAGATGCTACTAAAAAAGAACCTCCTGAAAAAGGTCAAAATTTGAGTAATACTGATATTCCTGAAGAAATTAGTGAACCCGAGACTCAAGTGATAAAGAAATTTTAATAAGTTCTACCGGTGATGAGATAAATTTAGATCAATCAAAAATTACGATTGATAATGTTTTTACATATAATGTTGCACTTAACTTCATGTAAGATAATGAAAGTCTTGAGCCTAAATCCGTTGATTAATGTCGACGTAGATATGACTGACCAGAATGACAAAAGACAATTCAATCAGAATTAGACTCACTTGCTAAACATGAGGTTTATGGACCTGTAGTCCAAACTCGTGAAGTTGTAAAACTAGTTCGCCATAAATGGGTTTTTGTGCAAAAATAAAATAAGAGAAATGAAATTATAAAATACAAGGCATGCCTTGTTACACAAGGTTTCTCTCAAATACCTGGGGTCAACTATGATGAAACATATTCACCTGTTTTGGATGAATAACTTTTTGATATCTCATCAGTCTAGTTGTACATAAAAATCTTGAAATACATCTAATGGATGTAATTACAGTTTACCTTTATGGTTTACTTGATAATAAAATTTACATGAAAATCTCAGAAGGATCAAAATTGTATGAATCATATACCAAGTCTTGGGAGATGTACTCAATTAAATTGCAAAGATCATTATATAGTTTGAAACAACCAGGGCATATGTGGTATAATCGCCTTAATGAGTACTTGATAAATGAAGATTATATAAATAATGTCAGTTGTTTATGTATTTTTATTAAAAAAATGGAATCGGAGTTTTTCATACTCGACATTTATGTTGAAGAGGTTCAAAAGACGATTGAATATATAAAGAAAGAATTTGAGATGAAAAACCTGAAAAAGACAACTTTATTTGTGTTTGCAAATCAAATATTTAACAGATGAGATCTTTGTCTACCAATCTGCCTACACTAAGAAAATTTAAAAATGATTTTACATGGACAAAGCACATCTATTAAGTACTGTAATGGTTGTTCGATCACTTGAAGTGGAAAAAGATCTATTTCGACCTTCAGAAGAGGATGAAGAACTTCTTGATCCTGAAGTACCATATCTTAGTGCTATTGGTGAACTTATGTATCTTGCTAACGCAACCAGACCTAATATAACACTTTCTGTTAATTTGTTGTTAAGGTATAGTTCATTCCCAACACAAAGACATTGGAACGGTATCAAACATATTTTGTGATACCTAAAGGGTACTATTGATATGAGTTTGTTTTATAGTAAATGTTGTGCAGACCTTATTGGTTATGCAGATGCATGTTATTTATCAGACCCACATAAAATTCGATCTCAGACATGCTATCTATGTATACACGAAGGAACTGCTATATTATGACAATCTACAAAGCAGTCTATTGTTGCTACTTCTTCAAATCATGCTGAAATAATAACAATTCATGAAACAAGTAGATAATGTGTATGGTTAAAATCGATGATACAGTTCATCAAAGAAAGATGCGGTCTAAAAAATGATGTCAAAGTACCCACAATTATATTCGAAGACAATGCCACGTGCATAGCTCAATTGAAATGCGGCTTCATAAAAGAAGATAGAACAAAATATATTTCACCAAAATTATTCTTCACATATGATCTCCAGAAGAATGGTGGTATTGATGTACAACAAGTTCTTTCGAGTGATAATCTTTCAGATTTATTCACAAAGGCATTACCAACATCAACTTTTGAGAAGCTAAGATATGAGATTGGAATGCGTCATCTCCAAAAAATTAAATGAAGTTTTCATCGGGTGAGTAAAATATGCACTGTACTCTTTTTCTCTTAATCAAGGTTTTGTCCCTTTTTTTTCCTGGTAAAGATTTTGTCACGCCCCGAAAAGGTAACCTAGGTGTGGGCGACACTCAAAAACTATCTCTGGTCTCCAAGAGAACCACTTGGTCTCTTCACTCATTCATTCATCAGCGGAAGACTTAAGTGAAAATAAGAATACTTATGTGGGCTCATCATCATCAACATCAAATGAAAGAAATAATCCTTAGAAGAAGTCCTTTTCAAAAGAGAACTACTCCAATTACATCATCAAACTATGTCTATGAAGCTTCTAACACTATCAGACGGTGCTAATGACATGTACATGACTATCTCAAAAGAAATATAATACTTAACAACAATAAAAGGATAAAGAGTTCCTCCGAATACAAGAAAGACTCACCAAATAGCTGAGAAGTAATGATCTTCAATGATGCGCCTGTTGAGGATCTCTAACACCTGTATCTACATCATAAAACAATGCAGGTCGAATGATGTCAATACATGAAATGTAGAGTATGTAAAATGGTAGGAAAGTAAGGACATATATCAAGAAACTCTTCTCAAGAAGACTCGACTCAGAACTCAACATCATCTCAACATCAATATGTAATGCAAGTTTAAAAATAATAATAATAAGAAATGCTTACTCAGTTGAGAGTTTCTCTAACCGACAACCACCACTTATGAGCTAGTGATGATACAACGAAGCGATGTCATTGCTACATCTATTCAATACCTTGCCAGGATAAAGGACATCACCATCTTGAATTCATCCTACGCTGGCTACGTAGTTCTGGGGTTTGAGTCAATTAAATTCTTACCCAACTCGGTGCTCAATACTACTCCCAAAATATGTGCTCATATTAACATCATCATCTAGTCTTATTGGAAAAACATCAAACTCATCTTATTACCTTTTCATCAATCATTACACTTTAAAACATTATTTACATCTCATTAAAATATCTTGCTCAAAACATCATTTACTCAAATTCATTTAAACTCAATTCTTTTGCTCTTTCAAAACTCAATAATATATATATATATATATAGTATTAATTCAAATCACTCTTTTTGTCAATAAATATTAAAAGCCAATATTTTTACTCAAAACGCGTGTAAAAATATTCATGAACATCAAATTAATTAGGGTTCATGGTAAAGTATCCATGAACAATAATTTCAATAATATGAGAGATACAAATAATAATAATCTTAATGCATAAACATATCTAACTCAATAGAAGAAGAATTAATTTATTTAGAATTTAAGATTTGGGTAAAACTCAACTATAACTTAATTACGATGAATTTAAATATTGGGCGCATGGACGAACTCAATCCAATGCTATGAATAACTTTACATACCTAGAATTCGAAGCTTTACTCCGAATTAAAGAACTCAATGACCACTCTTGAATCCCTAACCTTTTCTCCTCGCCGGAGCATTTTGTGTACTACCCGGAGTATAAGAATCATCAAAATAGTATCTCTACACTACTAAAAACTAAAGCTATATTTGAGAATGAGTAAAGAAGTGTATAGAGAGAAGAGTTGCTTGAGAAAGTTTGATGAATAAAATAAGAAAATAAGATGGATATTTATAGGTTTGGAGGAGGGACCTAACAATAAATAAAAATAATTATAAAGAATGATCTTAAAAATTCAATAGAGGATTGTGATATCATGTATGATGTCAAATGGAGGACTATTGATTTCATGAGTGATGTCAAATGGATCTAGATCTTTCCATGGTTGGTGAGATGAATCTTCTTTTAACGGAATACCCCTTTTTGAAGCTGTGTTTGAACAAGATAACTTTCTAATTAGGATTTGGTGTTTGCATATGAATTGTATATCTAGAAGTATACTTTCATGTCGTTCAAGAATCAACCGATTTGGAGCATCCTACCGCGAGATATAATTTTTTTTCTACAAACACTCCATTTTGTCACATCACTATGTCTTACAAAAATTAATTTATTTGACCTATGTATCCTCCGAATCTTAAGATATGGTCTTATGAAAGTTGTAGGTAATGTCGTTGGGTTATTCAAAAATTTGAATCACCTAATTTGGATTATTCTATGAAAAGTTATGCCCAAAATACAGAAGGAATATCATTTTCTTCGAAAATTGAAATGCCACATACAACGTTTTAGGGGGTATTACAGGTTTTTATTAAGACATAAATCAAGGCGTATTAGCAAATGTATGTACTCTTTTTTCTTTATTAGGCTTTTTTCCAGTGGATTTTTTTCCTAATAAGGTTTTAATGAAACACAATATCTATGAATATTCATGATAACTGTATATATTGTGGATGTTCCACTTTCTAGTGGAACCCACTGAAATAGCAAATTGCAATTTGCTTTTCTTTTCCCCTTTTTCCTCCACTTTCTCCCTACGTTTTCTCCTTTTTCCAGTGCTATAAATAGATCAGTGTGTTGTGCAACTGAATTCGGCAATTTCTCTCAGACTCTTACTATTTTTTAATATATCTTCTTCTTATTAAATTGCTAAATTAATTTATTTTATAACAAAAATTCAATTGTAATATAATATTTTAGGAAAAAGTTTTTTCTTTTCTTTTTTCTGAGAATTGGCATTTCAAAGGAGAAAACACTTTGCACCGTAGCAACTGAGAACAACCGCTCTTTTTCTGGGCTGTACTTATTTGTTGAATTTGTGAACTTCAATACTGTTGTAGCTAAAATTTATTTGTATTTATGTTGCCTGGCAATTTCATGAAGTTGTTGATGATGTTGATGGCGGCTACCGCCGCCATTGCTATCTATGCTGCGGAAGAAGACGGCAGGGTTGGGGCAAATTTTCCGGCAGGAGTGCTGCGTTTAGAAAGAGTGTTTCCGGTGAATCATAGTGTTGAGTTAGAGGAACTCATAGCTAGAGACCGAGCTAGGCATGCTCGAATTTTGCAGAATTTCGCCGGCGGAGTCGTCGATTTTCCAGTTATCGGTTCCTCCGACCCCTTCCTACTCGGGTATCTTTGTTACTACGACGGATTGAAAAGATTAACTACTCCCTCTCCATTCACTTTTATTTGTCAAATTTAACTGATTTTCGAAAGCTAAATTGATACGAAAAATATTATAAGTTGCGATCCTTCGCATAATCATATGATGAAAAAAATACATTTTAAAATTTTGGTCAAAGTCCATATTGTTTGAATGTCGAGAAATGTGACAAGTAAGGTTGAAGGGAAGGAGTAGCTTATTTTGTTTTGATAATAGTGTTTCCTTTTTTAACCTTCATTGTCAATTATTTGGATAGTAATTTTTGTGAATTTCGGGAATGTTTGATTCTTTATGATGTTATGGCCTGTGATACCTCTGGAGAGAGTTTTTATTTATTTGATGCACACGGGAATCGGTTGAAATAGAAAGAAACTTTCTATTTATTCATTTCTAGTTTGAGGACAATTGATCAAGACAAGGTCTTTGGTGCTTGGGATTAGATTGACATTCTCCCATTTGTGCATACATCCATTTTGCATTTGTTGTCTCGTAAGGTCTTCTTTTGAAATGGCTTGGAGAGAGAGATTGCTGATGTTGCAAGGTACAAAACTGTACTTCATTTGCATGATGATGTGTTTGCAGTTTTGTTATTGGTGGTTCCTGATATTGAAAGGTATAGAAAAGCATTCATGATGATGTGCCATCTGTTTCATTGTTGGTGGTGCTTCAATGTCATTTCGATTGATGGATTTGATTAGATTCTGGTCTCTTTGCTGTAATTCTTATTGTTCCTTAGTTCTGGTGTAGAATTTTTAGTTAAAATTGATGTGCTTTGTTTATGGGCATTTCTAATATATGATCAAATATGACATTTTCTTTGTGTTGTTATTGGAGTTGATGATTTTAGTGATTGCTGTTAAGCACTTTGCATATACTATAAATGTGTGACTCTTTCTATCCAGCTAATGATATTGACCATCGTATTTTTCCCCCTGTAATTTTAGCATTTATTATACAAAAGTCAAACTAGGATCTCCACCAAGAGAATACAATGTGCAGATTGATACTGGAAGTGATATCTTGTGGGTTACATGTAGTTCCTGCAACGATTGTCCTCAAATAAGTGGACTTGGGGTAGACCTTATTTTCCTTTATTCTGTCGTTACTTCACTTCCTTTATAAATTATGATAAAGCCAAAAAAAAAAACGTAACACTATATGTTATTGCAGGTTGAGCTTAACTTCTATGACACTACCAGCTCATCAACTGCATCTCTTATCTCTTGTTCAGACCCAATGTGTGCGTCGTCGGCTGAGTGCTCTAGTGAAACAAATCAGTGTGCTTACACCTTTCATTACGGAGATAACAGTGGCACAACCGGTTATTACGTGTCAGATTTAATATATTTTGACACGGTCCTGGGGACCTCACTGATTGCCAACTCTTCATCACCAATTGTTTTTGGGTAAGTGTGATTACTTGGATGGCTATATAAATATACTCTTATGTTTATGTGGAACTGATACCAATCATTAAAGCCAATTAAAAAGAGATGTCAACCAAACGAAGCTCTTAATTACTTGATTAATGTGGCTAACATTTCTCAAAGAAAAGACCCACTAGATGAGGCAAGTCAGTGAAATCAATGGATAAGTTATAAACTAATGCTATTGGTATCTAATAGCTAATAATGTGGATCAGATCATCATTTTGTTACATGTAAAATTGAATTTCGGCATACTTCTTCAGCAAGGTACTCGATTTTTGTATGAATCTGGTTTTTTTTCTTTTTTTGGTATGTGATACAAAAGGACTTTATCATTAGTCTTTGCTCAATGTTTAGAATAAGCTTGATGTAAGGTTTAAATCAGGTCTTGATTAACCCTGATAACAAATATGCCCTCCATTCACCCTCCTTTCATGTTTATGTGGCAAAGTTGCTTTTTAATCCGTTCAAAAAACAATGGCAACTTCCTAAATTTTGAAACCGTTTAACCTAAACTTCACATTTTACCCTTACTGACAAACATTTATACAAATGTGACCTGCTTAAAATCACAAGTTTCATAAATCTTTCTTTCATTCTTGGGAGCTGAATCCCAGAAGGAGATAAAAGGAAAAAGATTGACATAGAAATTTCTATATACAAGGTATTTCATTTTCTTCAATTTCACCTTAGCTTTTGTTTTGATTACATAAATCATTGTATCTGTCTTCCGGCGATTTTGGTCAAGGTATCCACACAGTTGACCAGATCCGATGCGATCCCACACCTACACGGGCCACACCCATGTCGTGTTAACACATATGAGCGACACCGAAAGTGAAGATTTAGAAGTCTTGCTAACATGGGACTAAACAAGATCTGTACCATAGAGAAGTAAAAGTTTATCAATATAATTAAAATTTTACTAATCAAGGTTTCGATTTAGCAGCAAACCATACTTCACCTAGAAGCTACCTGAATAATTTGTAACTAGGCAACATGATTCGCTCGACTCGATGGGTAATGCAATGCTTCAATGGTGATTAGATGTGAATAAATACTAAATTCATTTCTTTTTGTAGGGAAGGTGAGTAAATAGAGTTGAGTTTTCTCATGCATGGTCTAACATTTCTGCTTGAAGATGTCGTTTTTTTATACCGAAGTATTTGATTGTTCTCTCATAATTCTATCTCTATAGGCCCCATTATTTTACGTTCTCTTTGTTCTATGGTGGTAAGTTTTAGCCAGTGCATGCATTTTCTTCTCAAACCTTGATTTTGAAATCAAAACAGGTGCAGTACCTCTCAGTCTGGGAGCCTGACCAAGATGGATAGAGCAATTGATGGAATTTTTGGGCTTGGTCAACAAGGTCTTTCAGTAATATCTCAACTGTCTTCACGTGGAATATCTCCAAAAGTGTTCTCACATTGTTTGAAAGGAGATGGAAATGGTGGAGGTATACTAGTTCTTGGTGAGATTTTGAATCCAAGCGTCGTTTATAGTCCCCTTGTTCCATCAAAGTACGTATTATTGTTTTAATTTCTATATGATAAATAAAATGTTTTGTTCTAGATTATGATGTTTAGATAAAAGTTAGGTATGAAGTGTGCCTTAGGTTATATGATAATCATTGTGATAGTTTGTGATACTGTGAGAGAAAGAAAATATGCCAAAAATGATTCTATGTGTGCTATTTGGTTCCGGTTGTCATACCTTCTCCACCTAGTATATCTGTTAATGTAGATGATAAGTCCTTCTTTCTTAGAATTGTTTGTAAGTAATTTATCATTAGGTTAGGTTGATATCCTGGAGATTCGTGGTTGCACCAATACCAGTTGACAACAATTAGCTATTTCCTATAATTGACCGATGGATCCGCTGATGCAAATATTTAGAGTCCTACTGTCCCTCCCTCAGCACCAGGGGTGAAGCTAGTAGGGAGGAGGGGAGCCCCCTTCATGAAAAGAATTATACTGTGCAAATAGGGTAAAAACAAAAAAATTGGGTTATATAAAATTGTTGCATCCCCTTGACTTTATGAAAAATTATAGTTTAGTGGTAAATGGGGTTCAAAAGTTGGTTGTTCTGAATCCCCTTATAGAAGTTCTTGGCTCTGCCACTCAACATATCCACCTTCCAAGAAAAAAAAGAGAGAAGAATTGATTAAGAAGCATTAGCTTCTCGATATAAATCCACCGTCCAAGAGCTTGGTAGAGATTAAGCAACATTAGCTTGATATAAATCAACAGTCCAAGGGCTTGGTATTCAATTTGGCGTCTCAAGATGTGTTATGTTTCTCAAAGTAGTCTACATGTAAATATCGTGGCAACATCAATACCCACTTGGAAATCTTTCAATAAATCCATCAATTTAGTTTTGAATGCTAGATGGATTGCTCTTCACATATAGGTAATTAAATGTAACTTACCCAAAAATATAGGTTACTTTAATGTACTCAACACTTATTCCACTTCTGATAGTTTTTCATGTTCTCTGACATGTTTATGCTTCCAATCAGTTGGTGTGTACTAAAAAAAGAGGATGGTTGAGGTGTCATCTATTTGTTTCTTTTCTCCAATCTTGCAGGGTTCATTACACTGTATATCTGCAGAGCATTGCTGTTAATGGGCAAATTTTGCCTGTTGATCCAGGAGTTTTTGTGTCCTCTGGTGATGGAGGAACTATTGTTGATTCTGGTACAACTTTAGTTTATCTTGCGTCAGAAGCTTATGAACCCTTTATCAGTGCTGTAAGTGTTCTTTTCTCGATTTGTACCAAGATTCTTAAATTAATTTCCACAAGTATATTTCTATGTTGAGTGAACTTGTTATATTTTCCCATAACTTATAAGTTATACCTATGGACCATAGGGTACGTTTATAATCCAGAATAAGTCTTGACCTTAAGATGAATGCTTAATGTCAGTGGTTATATTCCTATCCCATAAGCTAATCACCATCTTTTCTGGTGGGGATTCTAGTCAGGATGTATTAATCAAAGGCTATCCAATTCAGGTTTTAGACTTGAGTTCTCCCTCTTCCTGGTAAACTTGAATTACCTTGGCAATTTAATTGGTGATCAAGTAATCAAAAACAGCAAAAGTACAATTAGGTAACCAATTCTAGCAAGTAGAAGTCAATTTATATGATAATCAAGAAAATATAATGATTAAACCTCCAAAAAAGAATCTATCTAAATCTAAAAGGTATTCAATTCATAAAGACATGCTAGAGCAGCACAAAGTATTCAAAACACATTATGATTAAGTTACAATGAATATAGAAAAGCTCTATATTGGATCCTTGATCTTTGGTGAAGCTTGAATCCTTCTTGCTCCATGAAGCTACTGAGAAACAACAAAGTTGAATCACTAAAATGTGCTGATCAGATGGGCATTCTAGGGAGGATGACCTCTTTATCTCATTTTCTCCATTCTTCTTCCTTTTGATTTCCAAATGCTTCCACAGTCACATTTAGCTTCCAAAGCACCACGATCTAACCCATGTTGCCCCGGACTCTTCAAAAATGTCAACGGGTGCGTGTCGGATTCTCCAAAATTAGAGCATATTTGGTGAATCCGACAGGGTGCGCGTCGAAAAGTGAGGCGTCCGGCAACTCAGGATCTAACAAATAACTTCATAGGTATTAATTCGAATTGATAAATTCTCAAAAATAAGCAAAACCTATGGGACATCAGAAACTTCATTTCTTATTTCATAATCAAGACTGATGAGTGAAAAGCTTTCCCATGTCTTCCTGTGCTACTCCTTGCTGGTCGAATATTTCAGGTAAGGGTACTCCATGTAATATGGTTTGAATTCTTATTTTGTGTATCGATATTTCTGCAACATATATTACAAACTTTACCCTCAGCAAAATGAAGTATTGTGGAAACTTCTTTCTGGTAGACACAAAGTCAGTTCCAATCTTTCTTCTAATGAATTGAAAGCTCTCTACCTTTGCAAGGAAGAAAAACTAATTAACCAGTTCTCTCTACTTCTGTTTTAACTTATTCATCTGCAGATAACTGCAATTGTTTCACCTTCAGCCAGGCCAATCATATCAGGGAAAAGGCCGTGTTATCTAGTTTCTTCAAGGTTGTTTGTTTTGTTTTCAATGAATGTTCAACCGTAGTTATAAGTGCTTAAATGGTCTATACACACCGCTTTGGTGACTTGAACAAGTCCCCCTGTTTCTCAAACAGCATTGAGGATATATTTCCTCCAGTTTCTCTAAACTTTGCTGGTGATGCATCCATGGTTTTAAGACCAGCAGACTACCTTGCTCATATGGGCATTTTGGTGAGTGTTGGAACCTACATATTTTGTATTTAAACATCTTCTACTAAAAGGTCATATAACCAAGTTATTTTTATCTTCTATTTTTTATGAACTTCAAAGATAAGTGACTCTATTTTATGTGTTTAACAGGAAGCTTCTGCTATGTGGTGTATTATCTTTGAAGAAAATGATCTAGGATTAACAATCTTAGGAGGTTGGTTTCTGGATAAATGGTTACTTCGTGATTCATCAACATATTAACTTTGTTAGTTGGTGCTTAACATTGTGTGTATGCATGTGTGCTTGAGTATTGTGGGTGATTAACAAATTTTCATTGAAGTTTAAGAGTTTCAGTCCCTTTCATTTGAAAGAGTTAAAGAATTCTCATTTATTCTGTCAACTACTTTCTCAAGTCATGGATGAAAAATATGCTTCCTTCTTAGCCAAGATGCATTTCCTGCTATTACTAGATTTTCTGGGTTCTTTGTCTTATAAAATCCTTCGAAGCCTTAGACTGTCGTAGTGGGGTTTCAGTGAGGTGAAACAATTGTTAATAAGCTGAAAGGTAGCATGTATAGACATCTATCAGAGACGGATGTTCTCTGATGTTCAAAGAGAGCAGAAAGTGGAATTCATGGAAAGCTGATTAGTGGAAAGAAAGATTATAAAGTGAATGTGGTTGCACTTCCATTTTCAAAGGTTCTATCTATATTATAGAAACATGTAGCAACGTTGGATATAATATTTGAGTGCATTTTGGTGTTAACAATGCGACGTGAAAAATATAAAAACGTAAAAATAAATAATAAAAAAAGGAAAAAAGACCCCCCATGGTAGTACGCTAAAGACGTCTAGCATTTGACGTCGGCCCATTCCCGATAACACCTTGTGCTATGATATTCCTGATTCTATGATAATGTTGGTTCAAAAGTACTTGTAAAGGTGAGGGACATTGTCGTCTGGTTGAGCAGTTGTAGAAACAGATGCAGAGTCCTTGGTGTACCGTAGTTCATGGACATAATGTAGCAGCCTGTTGTATATCCCGTCTCTGTGATTTTCTTTCTTATAGCTGTAAATAGTGAAACTCAATTACATATTTGTTTGTGCTTGTATCTTGTTCTTTCCCTTTCATGTAGCAACAGTGAACTCAAATTGAAGGGTTGATCTCATGCTAGCTAAAAGTGAGATGATCAAGTGGTTATAGGAGTCATATGTTCTGTGTTATTTGGAGTGGAAATACTGAAAGTTTGTCATGATGTGGTTTTGTCATACAATATGTATTTGCTAGTTCCCTAAGGGGTTGTTTGGTTCACTTACTAGTTATATGGGGGTCATAGAGCAGGGATATATTGTTTATGCAATGATTAATACTGAAGCGATTGTTATGCGGTGGTTACTACAAACTCTACATTAGTTGCGCGGTGATCACTTTGTTCTTATTTGACCAACCAAACATTGTATTATCTCATGAGGGATTTTATGTTGGGATTATTTGCTCAACACCACAACCAAACCACCCCTAATTGCATTGCTTGCGTCATTACTGCCAGATTGTAGAGAATCTAGAGTGATGATTAAATCTAGTTGGCACTCACTTCTCTTTCTCTTGCTATACAGATCTCATTCTTAAAAATAAGATCATTGTATATGACTTGGCCCGACAAAGAATTGGATGGACAGAGTATGATTGTAAGTACCATCTTTAAAGATTTGATTCTCATTACTTACATCTCCATACTTCCTCCTTTCTTAGAGATTGTTAATGAATATATACACCCTAGCAATTCTCTACAAGTAGGAGCTCTGATGTTATTTACTTATAAAATGCTTTTATTATAGGTTCATCGCCCGTGAATGTGTCTACAACCTCAGGCAAGGATGAATTTATGAATGCTGGACAATTAAGTGTGAGCAGTTCATCAAGCAGTGTTCCCTTCAATCTGCCACTTGCTACAACTAATGCTCTTCTTTTACTTTTTTGGGAGCTAATGCTTGGTTCCTATTTATGTAGCTTGACTTCAATTTTTCTAGTCGTTTTCCCTTAATATGTGATATAATCTGCTAATTAATATCAATAGCGCGCAGTTAGAAGGATTGTGAAGATTTTGTTGGGGGCAAGGCAATTATTTTTTTCAGTTCTTGCTTCTAATGGTCAAGTTGTAGAAGGTAAAATGTCAAAAGGCATCGGGTAAGTCTTACAGGACATTAATTTGTATATAACATTATAACAATGTAAAAGCAATTCACTATTGTAGTCAATTAGTCATTCGTGCTTTATAATTAATTTTAATTTAGAAAAGTTATGCGGTATGACAAATTTTACTATTATATTATGCATTTAGGGTATAGTTTAAAATAATTACGGCTTGCAGCAAACATAACTATTTATTTACGCGGTATAGAAAATCTTGCTTGTCAGATATACAAATATATATGTATATCAATTACCATTATATAATTTTTCTGACAAATATACCTATACAATTCGACAGATATACATATATAATTCGCCTTTCGCTCGCCTTTTTCGATCTCACTCGCCTCTCTCCTCCTCTCTTTCAATTTTGCTTGCTAGATATACAAATACATATGTATACCAGATTATCAGTTATATATATACAATTTTTTGACAAAATATACATATACAATTCGACTCTCGCTTGCCTCTCTCCTCCCTCTCTCGATCTCGCTTGCCTCTCTCTCAATATCGCTTGCTAGATATACAAATACATATGCATACCAGTGTTTGTATATTTCGGTAATACAAATAATTCGTGGGTATAACGTTTGTATAATTCGCTACATCGTTTATATAATGACAAATTTATGTTTGTCATTATAAGTAATTAGGAAAACTATACCATATGAAATAATTATGCTTAAAAGGTTTGCCATATCTGAAAATTCCCCCTATAATTTTCATCTGTCTTCTTCGTAGTGTAACACATATAATGCTGAGAATGTTACTGCATTTTTTTCCTCCTCGCAATGAGGATTTTTAATTGTCATTTTCAGTGTGTAAGAATTTGTTTGCTATTTGATTTTTACATTCTATGCTTGGAGAAAATTTTTGCCCAATAGACACAGCAGAAAATTTATTAAGTGAATAATTTTAGAAAGTGTAAACAGTCTCTCAATATAATTTATCAAATTATGAAATAGGATTAAATTTTACAGAGAATAATATAATTTAATAATTTATACAATTTGGCTTTAACTTTTTTTTGAGGAAAATGGCAGTAATTTTGGTTGTGAAAAAGAAAAACAATCCCACAAATCATGGAATTGTATCTCATTAGAACTTATAACTTTTACCAAACAAAGAAAGATAAATTTAACTTCTTAAATAAACATGTCAAAAAAATGGCTTAGTAAATAAATAAATATATATACACAAATAAGTAAATGTATACAAAAATTGAAATTATACAAATAAATAGCTAAAAAGTATAATTGCTGATAATATAAATACAAAAAAGTAATTTCATAAAATTGTTGAAAATATATAAATAAGGTCTAAAAAAGTAAGAAAGCCGCAATAAACATTGCTATACCAAATTCATAAAATTATATACAACATAATGTGAAATGTATTGATAGAAATACAAATCACAAAAAATATACAAAATAAATTATACAAATATACCAATAATGCTGAAATATACAAATAATAGTGGGACTTATACTTGCTAATTGTATATAATTATTAAAAATATATAAATAAGGTCTAAAAAGTAAGAAAGCCACAATTAACATTCTTATGCTAAATCCATAGAATCGTATACAACATAATGTGAAATGTATTTAGAAATACAAAATCACAAAAGAATATACAAAATAAATTGTACAAATACTTCAATACTGCTGAAATTATACAAATAATAGTTGTAACATATACTTGTTGGTAGAATACAAATACAAAAGAAGTAATTGTATATAATTATTGAAAATATACAAATAAGGTCTAAAAAATATTAAATAGCCGCAATAAACATTGATATGCTAAATTCATAGAATCGTATACAACATAATGTGAAATGCATTGATAGAAATACAAATCACAAAAAATATACAAAATAAATTTTACAAAATACTTCAATCTCTTCACCATCATCTTAGTCCTATTGACCCAGATTCATCATTTTCTTCTTCTTCAGATGTTTAAATGATCCAATTTTAAGAACATGCATAAGTTGTTGAATCTTCAATGGGTTATTTCGATAATTTGATCTAATTTCTTGTTGATTAACTCGAGAATTAGCAAGAGATCTTGAAATTTCTTCGAAATCTTGAATTAGACCCAAAAAGAAAGATGGAAAATCATCTAATTTTCATGAATTCGTTCATATACCTCTAGTGATTCTCTTAAAAGACATTTGTTCATCCATGATTTTGATTGTATCTAATGAGAAAATTGAAAGATAAAAAGAAATCAATGTCATATACAAATACAAATCAAAAAGAAGATTGAAATTGGACCTTGGAATTCTTCAAATTATTAAAGAATTTCAATATGGGACCTTGGAATTTTTCCAGCAAACCTTAATGGATACATTAGTTGAAATATTGGCCAAATTGATTTGAATTTGTTAAAATTGGAATCAGATAAATTATTGGATCAATTTATTATCAAGCTTCTTACTTTAACAAGGTAAAATTGTAACTTAATCGATTTTGAAAAAAAAAAGCAAAACACATACTAAATTGAAAACTTGTTTTGATATAAAATCATTTCATATTTTTTATATTCAAAATAAATGTAAGCTATATAATTTTGCCAAATGAAATGGTGAAATCTTCTTGAAAAATATTTCTGACTTTTATATATTTTTCTTATATTTTATTTAAAATTCAAGAAACTTGAATTATTAACTAAAAGTTCAAAATTGAATGTCAAACAATAGTTACAATAGATTATAAGTTACAACATAAGTTAGTGTTAAAAGGATCAAAGCAGTAAACCTGCATTTCACTATTGGCAAAAATGAAGCATACCTACCTTGGGTCTCACTCATAGTTTTTTCATATTTTATTCATGATTTACTCACATTTGAGGGGGTAAATATGAAAAATATTTTAATACCATTCACCAATATACTCAAATATGAAAAAAAGAGATATATTACCAACACTACGATCTTAATATCTTCGTATGAAATCAAAACAGGTGCAGTAACTCTCAATTTGATAATCTGTCCATGATGGACAACACTGTTGATAAAATTCTCGAATTTGACCGACATAGTCTGTCAATAATATCTCAGCTCTCTCTTTGGGAAGGAAGTACTACGACTAAAGTTTGATATGATAATAAATAATGAAAATAAATTGGACACGAGAATTTTACGTGGAAACCCCTCAAACAGATAGATGAAAAAAACCACGGGGTAGCCATCTTACTATGATAAACTACAATATTTATCTTGGTGTATAACTCTCTTTGTGTTCTTATTCTTTTGGATTGTATTTTTTTTTGTGGGATGATCTAAATGAGGGGCAAGAGCCCTCTATTTATAGAAAACTAGAAATGCGTAAAATCCGCGTATTGTTGGGGGAGGAAGCACCACAACTAAAGTTTGATATGACAATTAATATGAAAATAAATTGGATACGAAAATTTTACGTGGAAACCCCTCTAACAGATAGAGGGGAAAAACCACGGGTAGAAGGATCTCACTATTTAAAATATGGAGTACACTGTTCTCAAATACAAGGAGAAAACAACAATTAACACTTCTCTCTTGTAAAAGGAACAACTATTAAAGAAGACACTCAAGACTAAAATATTTATCTTGGTGTATAACTCTCTTTGTATTCTTACTCTCTCTTTCTGGGATGATCCTAAATGAGGGCAAGAGGCTCTCTATTTATAGTGAAACAAAAACGCGTAAAGGAAAACCTTTACTTTTCAGCCTAACTTTTCATTCTTTACCATTTTTTCTTCCTTTTCTTTTTGACTTTTCTTTTTCTTGCACGTATTGCATCTCCCTTTTTGACTACGCGTTCAAAACGCGTTTTTCCCTTTTCGCATTGCTCTAAAGGAGAGGGCAGGAATGGAGGTATACTATTTCTCGGTGAGATTCTGAATCCGAGCATGGTCTACACTCTCCTTGTTCCATCAAAGGACGTATAATTTATATTTTTTTAATTATCATATTTTCATGTCAATCTTTATTAACATAGGAAAGCAGAATTTTTTTTAATTGCATTTAATATTTTCATGAATCTTTAAGAGATTTATATTTTATTTAATGTACGTTTTAAGAAGTTGTTATTTTTTTTCAAAGTAGTCTACATGTAAAATAAAATATGGTTATGGCATCTAGTTTGTTTATTTTCTCTAATCTTGCAGGAGTCATTACAATGTGCATCTATAGAGTATAGCTGTTAATGAATTTATTTTGCATATTGATCCAGCAGATATGAAATCTTCAGTTTCTTTTCAATCCACAACAACTATTAATGATCAATCGTCCGATACTAAGATTTTCATAATGGTATCTGAAGATTGGGGAACTATTTTTGACTCTGGATTCATCTTGTCGTAGAAGCATATAATTCCATCACCAATGTTGTAAGTGTTCTTCCTCACATTTTATTCTAGCATTACTATAATAATATCCATAAGTATATTTCCATGCTATGCACTACTAAGAAAATGCAAATTACGTGGGAATTTTTGTAAGGATTATATAGGAAAACTCTCAAGTAATTTAGTTTTCTAGGAGTTTTTTTCGAAAAAAAAATTTGATGAAAAAATATGCGTAGGTAATTATAACTACTTGTCTAATTAAATTCCCTCAGGTAAATTGCATGGAAATTTTGAATCCATGTTAAATTACTTGAGAATATTTACGTCGGGAAAATGAAAAATTTGCAAGAAATTTTTGATAGAAATTCGTGAAAAAAAAGAGATTTTTGCTATATATAGAAATCGGCCAAGAATTTCTATGTAAATTTCCAATAAATTTGTAAGAATGTTTATGCTTAATTAGAAGTTAAGCTGGATGGTATTTGAAAATAGAATTACAAAACCATTTATACTTAATTATAACTCAATATTGATATTTAAAAATAAATATTACTTAACGTATTATAATATCAATTTTGAATATAATAATAAAAAAATATAAGAAAAGTAGTAATTGATGAAGATTCCCCCGGGAGAATTGGATGAGGGAAGATGAAGAAATTTATACCACCTAACAAATTCAAGAATGAGGTTCTTGAACTAGTAACACGAAAGTGAACAGTAAAGACAAGACACATAATTTATTATGGAAAACTTCTCTGCACAAGGTAAGAAAAATCACAACCTACACCTCGTAGGATTTTCACCAAACCTCACTAATCTTTCAAAGAGCAGTTTTAGATTACAACTCAATAATCAAAGAACTAACTCAAGTACCAAAACTCTAACAATTAACTATAATCGCAACTCAAACTCTTCAAGAAGTCAAATCCACTTCTTGTTACAAGCCTCACTTTCTAACTTAGAAAATTATAACTCAGTAATATTCCTAAGTAGAGTTCAAACACATGAATCAACTTTCAGAAAGAAAGCCTAACTCTAGTTCTTCTTTTTTCAATGTTTTGCTCTTGAGCTGCTGCTTTGCCTCTTTCTTGAAAAAAAAACTTTCGATGTCAGATTACCAAGAAGCCGTTGCAATTAGTGCCGTAGTTTCCCTTTTATAGTGTGTGCAAAAGTAAATCTGATTGAGTCCTATTTGGAAAATTATTTGTCCACCTAATTCTTTTCCTTTTAGGAGTCCTCAGTATAAGAGTCCCTATTATATTGCTTTCCTTGTTTGCTGTTGTTGACTTTTTATTTTCTTTTTGCTGTAGCCCTTTGTGTTTTAATATTTATGTCCTGCAACGTGTATGAACCTGGTTCACCTTTGTCATTATCAAAACCCAGAACATTGTTGGGTCATCAATTTCCCCCTTTTTGATGATGACAAATTAACAACTCCTTCTTTCCATCTTCATGCAACCTGTACCTGTTCTCAATCCAAACAACAACACTCTTTCCCCTTTTGACATCTCAAAAAGGAAACAAGTAAGACAATAACATGTGATCTTAGTGAGAGTCTGTAACAATGAAGAGGCGATCGTTACTCATTTACATTTTAAGATAAAGGGAGAATGTGAAGGAACTCTTATTGGTAGATTAGGCCCAATGCCAAACGATATTTCTTGAACCGATCTCGTCCTAACGCCTTGGTGAATATGTCATCAACCTGTTCCTCAGTTTTGTAGATAGTCATAGTAATGTTCCCTTTTTCAATATTATCCCGAAGAAAATGATGACGCACATCAATGTGCTTTGTTCGCTTATGATGAACCGGGTTCTTCGCCATGTTAACTGCACTAGTGTTGTCATACATAATAGGTATGCAACCTACCTTAACGCCATATTCCAAGAGTTGTTGCTTGATCCATAGAAGTTGGGCACAACATGAAGCCGCAACCACATATTCGGCTTCAGCGGTGGACAAAACAACAGAGTTTTGCTTACGTGTCGCCTAAGATATTAAGCATGATCCAAAGAAGTGAGTCATTCCTGAAGTACTTTTCCTGTCCACGAGATATCCAGCATAATTTACATCAGCAAAACCAATCAGATCAAAAGAATCACCTGTAGGGTACCAGAGGACCGAGTTCAGAGTTCCTTTGAGATAGCGAAGAATTCGTTTGACAGCCTTCATGTGTGATTCCTTTGGACATGATTGAAAGCGCGTACATAGTCCAACACTGAACACTATGTCTGGTCTACTAGCTATGAGGTATAGTAGGGATCCAATTATACCTCTGTATTTTGTGTCACCAACTTGGGAACCAATTTCATCCTTGTCATGTTTAGTAGTGGTGGCAATAGGTGTATCATGTACTTTGGCATCATGCATGTCAAATTTCTTCAGTAGTTCTTTGATGTACTTTTGTTGATGAATCAGTGTTCCTGATGATGACTGATGGATTTGGAGTCCAAGAAAGTAGTTTAATTCTCCCATCATGCTCATTTCAAATTCACTACTCATAAGTTTTGAAAATTCAACCCCTATACGTGCATCTATTCCTCCAAAAATGATGTCGTCAACATATACTTGCACAATTAAGACATGAGGGCTCTTTTTCTTGAGAAACAATGTATTTTCGATCTTGTCTCTTGTATATCCATGTGTAAGAAGAAATGTGGATAGCCTATCATATCATGCACGTGGTGCCTTCTTGAGGCCATAAAGTGCTTTGTCCAGTTTGTATACGTGGTTAGGATATTCATGGTTTTTGAAATCTGGTGGCTGATGAACATACACTTCCTCTTGTAGATATCCGTTCAAGAAGGCACTCTTCACATCCATCTAATATAATTTGAACTCTATGTGTGCTGCAAATGCAATCAACATTTGGATAGCTTCCATTCGGGCTACTGAAGTGAATGTCTCATCATAGTCAATCCCTTCCTCTTGATTGTACCCCTGAACCACAAGCCTTGCCTTGTTTCTTGTGATATTTCTTTGATCATCGAGTTTTTTCCTGAATACCCATCTTGTTCGTATCACTGTTCGATCTTGAGGTTTGGGAACCAGGTTCCATACCTTACTTCTCTCAAACTGATTTAACTCCTCCTGCATGTCAATGATCCAATCCGCATCAAGGAGTGCTTCTTTAATGTTCTTGGGTTCTATGACTGATAGATATGCCGAGAAGGCACACAAGTTTCATAGTTTTGGATTTGATTTGAATTTCTAAGTCAAGAGGAGTGAGCAGGTTCTGTAAGGGATGTGAGATTTTGTGTTTCCAGTTGTTTGTCTGACTGCTTTCTCCTGAGACTGGAGGAGGAGGACCAGGTTCAGTAGAGATACCATTCATAGCTGGAGAAGTATCTTCTGTTAGCTCATTTGGTTCATAGTTTTGGTCCGGAGCTCCACCATTATTATTTGAAGGTTCAGTGTTCTCATAGTCAACATCATCAACATCTCTTTGTAGAAGGTTAGTCATATCCATCTCATTACAGTTGTCCTGTATATCTTTCTCGACCAAGTGATTAGCTTCGTCAAATATAACATGTGCACCTTCTTCTACACGATTAGTTATTTTATTGAGAATTTTATAAGCTTTGCTTTGAGAAGAGTACCCGAGAAAAATTCCCTCATCACTTTTAGCATCGAATTTTCCTAGAGTATTGTTGCCATTGTTGTGTACATAACATACACAGCCAAAGGCCCTGAGGTGCGCTAAGTTTGATTTTCTGCCTTTTAGTAATTCGTAGGGCATTTTATTGAGTATAGGTCTGATCATACATCTTTTAATCAAGTAATATGCAGTGTCTACGGCTTCTGCCCAGTACCCCTTAGGAAGACCGCTGGCAATCAACATAGTTCTTGCCATGTCTTCCAAGGATCTATTTTTCCTTTCCACTACACCATTTTGATATGGTGTTCGTAGTGTAGAAAAATTGTGATGTATCTCATTTTTCGCACACAATTTGAGAAACTTAGAGTTTTCAAACTCTGTTCCATGATCAGATTTGATGCTCATTAATTCAAATTTTAATTTCTTTTGAACCAGTTTCACAAAAATTTCAAATACATCATATGTCTCATCTTTTGAACTTAAGAACAAAGTCCATGTGAATCTAGTATAATCATCAATACGACTTTGAACTCTCATTGGTCCACATAAGTCCATATGCAACAGTTCTAAAGATTTTTTTGTGCTTACCATACCTTTTGGTTTAAATGACGATCTCATATGTTTTCCTTGTGCACAAGCTCCCCATACTTGATTTTCATTGAATCGTCCCGTTGGTAGTCTACTAGTTCTTTTGAGATCAGTCTGTTTATTGTTGGGAAGCTTGCATGCCCCAGTCTCTTGTTCCATAAGAATGAATTATCATCAATTTCACTTAAGCTTTTTAGCATAGGTGTTTCTGGACCCATAATGTCAATTTTGTTGATATTTTTTTGCCTTTTTCCTATATGGACCCATTTCTTTGGTTTTGTACTAGTTACTCTGCATACAGTAGATGTAAAGAGTACATCATTCCCTCTATCGCACATTTGTGACACGCTGAGAAGATTATGTTTTAATCCTTCGATATAGTACACATTGTCTATTGCTTGAGAATGGGAGGGTCCAACTTTGCCAATTCCCATGATTTTGCCTTTCCTTTTCCAAAAGCTACACTTCCTCCATGGAAGCCATTTAGTAAGAGGAAGTTATCTTTGTTTCCCGTCATGTGTCTTGAACAAGAGCTATCCAAGTACCCTGCTTATGTCTTCCTCTTTTCTGTTCCTGCACAATCAATTAGAGATTAATTTTGGGCACCCATATCCACTTGGGTCTTTGTTTGTGAGTGAAGATGAATTAAGTTTTTCTTAGTCCATTTGGATAGGTACTTATGTTTGTGAACCAGTTCCTGATTCCTATTCTATAAGATATTTTTCTCACATATGTTAGATTGTTTTTAATAGCTATACTTCTCTTTTTACACAAATGCGTTTGATGACTATTTTGTCCACAATGAGTACATGGCACATCATAACAATTTTCACTTGATTTTATAGAATTATTCGTGAAACCTATTCTATGTTTAGTTGAGGATTGACTTCTTTGAATATCATCAAACATTGTAGATGACGTTGTCCATCTCATAATGATCTCCAATTCCCTTTTAGTTTTTCGAGTTTTTCAAACAATGCCTCATTCTTTTTAGTTAAAAACTGTAATTCATTATTTAACCTTTTTATAGTTTCATCTAGAGCAAGGTGTACATTGGTTTGTACTTCTTTTCCTTTCCTAGAGGAGTTCATTCCATTAATTTTTTCTTGAAGATTGTTGTTTAAGGCTTCTAAAGTCTCATTATCTGTTCTCAAGGCTGAATATTCATCCAATATCTGTTCTTTTGAAGCACATGTTGCATGATATGCATCGATGGGGACCATATAGAGATTCTAGTTTCATTTTGGAATAGAGATAAAGATTTTCTTTGATTTGATGAAAACTACCTTAGACTACTTGTTTTCCTCTTCATCTTCTTTTGAATCTGTCCCAGCCATCAGAGCTAGGATTATGTCTTTTGAATGATAATGGTTCTCTTCATCTTATGACTCTGCAATTGCCATTAATTCTAGGAAGTCGTACTCCCTTTCTTCTTCCATTGCCAGTAATGATTGATTTTCAGTTTCAGTCTCATCAGACGCTTCTCTAAAAGAATTTTCCATTGCTGTAAAAGTTTTCTTCACAGTCATGTCAGCCTCTTGATTGGTCATTCTTTGATTTGTAGGAATGTATTGATCACTCCTAACTTCTTTGGTTCTTTCAGGATTATTCTTTTTGTACTCCATGATCCAAAGTGGGCAGAATTTGATGAAGTGATCTGGACTTCCGCACTTGTGACATAGTTGCTCTCTCAAGTCTTTGTCAGTGGTTCTTTGAGATTGTCTTCTCTGACTTGTTTGCCCTTTTCTCAGCATTCTTTGAAACCTTTTCATCATTAATGTCATATTCTCTTCTTCAAAATCATCTTTCTTAGTGGCTTTAAGAACAAGGTTCTTCTTTTTCCTTTTGCCTTCGATTTTTTTCTCTTGAGTCTTGTTAGTTTCATAGATCAGCAGACTTTCAATGAGTTCGTCCATCATCATAGTGTCAAGATCGCGTGCCTCGGTGATCACTTCTACTTTGCTTTCCCATGATTCAGGGAGAATACTTAGGAGTTTCCTGATAGCTTTTCTGGTTGGAATTACTTTTCTCAGAGAGTAGATTTCATTGATTATGGCAGTAAACCTGGTATGCATGTCTTGAATTGTTTCTCTATCCATCATTCTGAACAGTTCATACTGTCGATTCAGATTATCAATCTTTGATTTCTTGACTTGATTTGTTCCCTCATGGGCAGTTTGCAAGGTGTCCCATATTGCCTTTGCATCTTGACAAATAGATATTCTGTTGTATTCATCTGGACTTATTCCACAAATTAAAATCTTCTTAAGCCTTGCGTTGTTTTGAATTGTCAATTTGTCTTCCGTATTCCACTCCTTTCTGTTTTTTGGTACATGTGTTATCCCATCTGTTCCAGTCTTCATAGGAATAGTAGGCCTATCAAGGATAACGTTCCAGAGATCTGAACTATCTTTTATCAGATGATCTATTATCCTGTTTTTCCAATATTCGTAGTATTTTCGAACAGTGGTGGCCTTGTCTTTGATTGTCCTTTTTGTGCAGTGGGTGGTGATGCCATTGATCCTTTTCAAGAGTTGAATCTTTGAGTGAAAATACATGTTCTGATACCAATTGAAGAAATCTATACCACCTAACAAATTCAAGAACCAGGTTTTTGAACTAGTAACTCGAAAGTGAACAGTAAAGACAAGACATAAGATTTATTGTGGAAAACTTCCCTGCTCAAGGAAAGAAAAACCACAACCTACACCTCATAGGATTTTCGCCAAACTTCACTAATATTTCAAAGAGCAGTTTTAGATTACAACTCAATAATCAAAGAACTAACTCAAGTACCAAAACTTTAACAATTAACTATAATCGCAACTCAAACTCTTGAAGAAGTCAAACCACTTCTTGTTACAAGCCTCACTTTCTACCTTAGAAAATTATAACTCAATAATATTCCTAAGTAGAGTTCAAACACATGAATCAACTTTCAGAAAGAAAACCTAACTCTAGTTCTTCTTTTTTCAATGTTTTGTTCTTGAATTGGTGCTTTGCCTCTTGCTTGACAGTAAAACTTTCGATGTCAGATTACCTAGAAGACGCTGCAATTAATGTCGTAGCTTCCCTTTTATAGTGTGTGCAAAAATAAACCTGATTGAGTTCTATTTGGAAAACTATTTGTCCACCTAATTCTTTTCCTTTTAGGAGTCCTCATTATAAGAGTCCTTATAATATCGCTTTTCTTGTTTGTTACTGTTGACTTTTTAGTTCCTTTTTGCTATAGCGCATTATGTTTTAATCTTTATATCCTGCAATGTTTATGAACCTGATTCATCTTTGTCATTATCAAAACCCAAAACATTCTTGGGTCATCAGAAGACTCTCACGTTCGAATATAGCCAGAACTACAATAAATATATAGGTGGACAAATTCATATATTACACCTTTGCATTGTCATTTGACTCAAATATACCAATTGAATAGTAAGTGATTTTTATAATATTAAGTTAGTCAATAATAATAGATATTGAGAAGTGAAAGCCACGTCACTTTTTAGTAATGAATATAACTGTATCTTCTATTGCACGTGCATCTCGTGCCCATTCTGTGTCTTATATGTGTATCTCTTGTCAATTGAGATAGTTTAATAATGAAAATTAGTTTGTGCGTGCGTTGCAGTACTTGCACGTGCATCTTTTGTCAATTAATAATTTATTTTAAAAATCACATACAAACTAAAAATTAAAATTATATATATGTTTAATTAATAACTTTTGATGCCTAAAAATTTGCTAAGCCTTAAGCAAGTGGTTCACTTGCTTGGGGGTTTATCCGGCCTTGGAGGGAGCTCTGATGTTATTAATCACTTACAGAATGCTTTTGTTATGTATATGATCATTATCGTTTAAATTTGACAAGTTTATTTATTTTGAACAAAAAAAAAGTATTATCTAAAGATGCATGGAGAAATTAGAGAGAGCTCGTAGATCAAATCCAACAAAATTTTCTATTAACTATAAGCATTTAAGACCTCAAGTATTTATTTATAAGTTTTAAAGATTAAGTCGAAGATTTAAGATCAAGCTCAAAAGTTTTGAAATAAAATACAAGACAAGATCAAAATCATCAAATTCAACATTAAATTTTAAGCCCTTGAATTATATTCGGAAAGAAAAATTAACGGATTCATAGAGATTGGAATAACACTCACGTACAATATTTAAAATCAAATATCTTAATTATTATTTTCTCCACGCAAATTTTACTGTATACAATATTATACAAACCTATTCGATTAATGATTTGTTATATTGTCTGTGCTCCATATGCCGGTTTCTTTTTCCACTTTGGATGAAAGTCTCATTTCTGATCCGTTTATTCACTTTTGATGAGTCTCATTTGTGATTCTATTTTTGTACTTTTTTCAAGTGTATCTGAAAAGGATGTTATGGTCTTCTAAGACAAGATGGTCCCAAATGTACGTTTTGAGTCTTCTAATTTTGGTATTATTTTAAAGTTTGCATGCATGTGAGTAGACTTGAAAAAGGATTTAAAGCTACTAAATGATTACTTTCAGATATAAAGCTTTTTCTAAAATTAGCATAGGTTTCAAACCTTGTCATCTTAATGAATATATATATTTTAGTAAAAGTAATTGAAAAGAAAAAAGTTCCCTCTTCTCTATGGCTGCCCAAAAAATGGAATTTTGCAATTTGCATGCATACATATATATACATCTATATGCGTGGACGGTAGAATCATACAAATACTCGAAGATCTAGCAATCTAAATTCTAAATCCCAAACATTGAGCGGTAACTTATTTTTTCGCCCTCTCTATAATATTTAGTCGTTGTAATTAGGGTTAGAATCCTATCTTTTAGTTACCAAGCCAAATATTTACTTCCTTAGCTTTTATGGATGCATGATTTTGAAATTTGTTTTCGGGTGTTTTTAAGTACATTATGAGTATATGTGATATACATCCTCAGCCTGACGAGATGATACTCTCACATATTAGTATTCTTTTTTACATTTTTCTCTAATTTTGTTTGTCATATTCCTTTAAAGAGAAAAAAAGCAAAACACAAGAGTCACCTCTTTAATGAAAAGGTATATGTCTTTATCAGTTCATTGTAGATATTCACTCCATCTCTTTCTCTTCTTTCTATCAGCAAAAATCAACTTCCTACTTCTTTGATCTCTACATAAGAATGTTTCTTCCCTCTTAAAGACTTTCATGGTGCGTGGTTTTTGATCTTACAAAAAAGCTAGGACGATTCTTATAAGACTTTCGAAACTCCATTGCATATGCACTCCAAAACTTGTAAGTTTATTTCTCTTTACCCTTTCCATCTGCCAAAATTCACTTTGTTTCTTTTAATTAAACTGAATTTTTAAATCACATGTTGAAATTAATGAGTTTGATAAATTTATCAATTTTCGCTTAATTCATTTTTTTTTTGGTTGAAAATGGGCAATTTTATTAATAAATCAACAATAAAACACCTAAGTGGGTCAGCTCATAGAGGCAATTCCCAAGAAACCAAAAAAGGAACAAAAGAAAAAACAAAGAAAGTAAGTACATAATCAAAATAATAAAAGCAACAACAAAAGCAGATTATGAAAGAGGAGTTGGAGGAATTGAAGCTTCCTTCAGATATCTACTTCAACGATGCTGAGCTTCAGTCCAAAGTTCTCAAAGCTATGACTCCACAGCTGAATATCAAGTGATTTGATTTTTGTGCTTGAAATGTTGGTCCGATTCCATCATAAGACACCCAAAATCTCTCACCGGGTGCTATTGTAACCGATTCCAAGTGAAGTGTTCTTCAAATTTCAAGCTCAACAGCAGCTCAAGGGATCACTACTAGAAGGTATTCTCCTCATTACCAAACTGTGTAGAGGTGGGCTTAATTCTTTTCTGATCTCACCTCTCTAAATATATCCTCTTTTGTTGATCTAATTCTGAATTTGATAAATTTGTCAATTTTTCCTCATCTAATTGATTTGTTTTTATGATAGAAATTGATATATTTTAATTTTTGACTGAATTGCGTGTTTCTTTCGTTGAATAATATCATGATATGCACAAATTTCTAAATATTGTTATTGTTTGTTAGCACATTCATTATACACTGTATATATAAAATATATATAGGGACAAAAAGATCAGAAATTGAGGGAGAATAATCACGAGAAAGAATTAAAATTTCAAGAAAAAATAAGAAGAAAAAGAAATTAAAAAGAATGAGAAAAGAGTTAAATATATATGATGCGTCTCCTTTTCTCCTATATCAAAGAATAGTGTCACCTAAGATCATTAGCAAATTTATGAATTTTATATATATATATAGAGAGAGAAAACCTCCTCCTAGCATCTTTTATTTTCCATTCTCACAAAAACAAAAACTGTTTTTAAAATTTTAAACTACCTTTCAGGGTGCTTTTTGTGTTGTTGTTTGGTAATATTATATTCAAATTTTATAGCAAGTCTTTTGTAACAATTATGCTTCTCCTTGAAAACCCAACGGTCTCCCCTGTAACCTTTTAAATTGTGTATTTGTTTTTCACAAGTTGCAAATTTGCTTATTTGATAAATTGAACCAAAAATGTTTTTATTTTAGCTTAATTTGTGTTCATCTAATGATCTACATGCAATATTTAAATTATATGTTTTCCATTATAATCCGAATAATAATTGAAGTTTGTGGGTTGAAAAGGATTTGATCCATCATTTTGAGAACTAAAAAGAAACTCTACCAATTCAGGTCTGATATTTACATATTTATGTATCTATGTGTGAATGTGTGGCTTCACTCAATCACTGTGTGAAGCGCAGTTTGTGTTTCTCTAGTTATATATAATTGACATGCAAAATACATATACTAAACTAGTGGGTTATAAACACCGCAAAAAAATAAACACATTCAATTTGACACCAAAAAAAAGAAAAGAAATGAAAAGAGAGTTCAGTAAATGGCAAGAACAAATATAGAAGGCACTTAATTTAAGCTAGAGGCTAACTTCAATAAATGCACTTCTTTCCTCTCATTTTTGTATTTGGCAAATACTTCCTCCATATTTAACCCATTTTGCCTAGTAGGTGACCATCACTACGCACAAATTAAGCATTGCCAAAAATATATGAAGTTACAATTCACCAATTTTATAAGAGATTGACAGCCGTTCAATAGCTGGTTAATTTACCAGAGAAAAATTGTTAACAAATGGAAAAGGGCATGTATCGATAATCTATACTTTATAAGAAAAGAGCATATTATATCAATAAAAAGAAACACAATAACTTTACTAGTTCTAACTAACCTTTAACCCCACTTTTTAATTTGCTCCTTCATTAAGCACCTCAAATAAATCTTCGTTTAAATGAGTTAAATTTTAGAATTGAATTAGACCCCGCATCTATATATTTTTTACAATAATATTATACTAGCCTATTCCAATTCAGAATTTAACCACGTTAAGACCATCTCCAGCCTTTGCAAAAAAAAATAAAAATTGCACTAAATTTGGTATAAGTAGTGTTGCATCTTTCAGATGTCTGATCCCTTTATCCACTTTTGGTGGAAAATCCCATTTCAGATCCTTTTTTTCCACTTTTAGGTGTGTCCCATTGGTGATTCTATTTTTGAACTTTTTCCAAGTTTATGGAGAACAAGAGCTTTTGGGTTTCGTTTGATAGATTCTTTTTAATATCATACGCATCAAGTATATAAACGTATTTATGTATGTACATGCATGCATCTGTCTATATATTTAAGTTTTACTTTGATTTTATTATAAATAAGCTTTCTAATTTGTCCTCATTTTTTAATTTTGGCCCTCTAATTTAACCTTGTTCCAGTCTAGCCATTCAACTCTATTTTTCATGTAACACTTAAACACAAAATACTAATTTTATGATTTCTTTATTTTTACTTATATTTTTTAACTATAGTTTTGTATTTTAAAAATTGATGTTTGTTCGTTAGTTTTTGTAAAAAAGAGGTGTATATATGTACTACATGCTGCACATATTCTATTCTTCAGCACTTAGAACAAAAATAAAGAGAGAAACCCTAGAGACTAAGAGAGTAGCGACGGCTAAGGGCAAAATAAGGTAAGCCCTCCGATTCCACTCCGTTAATTAATTATCTAAGGTATTCCTTAGTTAAATGAAGGTTTTTAACAACGTAGATTAATGATTTTGGTCAGCAAGATACGGCTGCAAACAACCACCAAAGTTCAGCCGCGACAAGGAGCTTTCGAAGACAATTTTCAGCAAGGTATGGCTTGATTCTCTTCTTTAAGCATGTTATGGCTGTATAAATATGGATTGGAAACATGAAAATATGCACGGCTGAAGGATGTTGCAGGCCATGTAGGGGTTGTTTTGAAGCTATTCTAGCGGGTTAAAGTTTGGCTAGTGTCGTTGTTGTTGTGGTGTTGTATTTAGAGTTGTTTTGTAGTGTTGCAGGGATGGAAACATGTTTAAATATGGGTATAAGTTCTGCTGGTTGCAACCACATCACGTCCCGTTTCTTGTGGTTTAGATTTTATGAAATAAAAATTGAAAATCGTATTTTGGAGTCGTAGTTTTGAGCGGGCTGTTGGGGACTTATTTTGTGTAATGTTGAGGTGGTATAATTGTGTATTGGCTGCTGGTTGTTGTTGTGATATCTCTTTACTAATCGGAGGTATAATTGGAAGTTCGGATAGGGCAAGTTATAAGGAAGATGTTGCCCGAATTCCGTTAACTTCGCAACTAACTAAGAGACTAGTCGAGAAAGGTGAATAAGGAATTAGTTCCTATGGTTTGTTTATAAGTTGTTTCAATTATGCCTATACGACGTGATGTACGTGTCATTATGTTATGGAAGCCTTGTCGGCTTGCGTTTCCTTTCATGATATGATGTAAATGAGAGGGGCTACATGAATACGAAAATGTTATCACCCACTAGGGGTTCTTATGTATAGTTATTATATCGGATAGTTATGTGGACGGGGGTCCAGGTCGGACCCCAGTCACGGCCTATGGGGTTGGGTCGTGACAATCTTTTGCCTACATGATATCACCATTTACGGACCAATGCTCCTCCTCGTTCTCCTCCACGTGGCTAGTTGAGATTTTGTTTGAAGACTACTTTTGGTGAGTTTCATGTTCCGGGAACAATAGTCTTTTATATTTCTAACTTCTGATATGTTAAAATATTTAGACACTTTAAAAATAACAATGATTTATTTTTAAGAGTTTCTCTCTATTTTGCATGAAAAATAACTGACTAAAGTGTGTCAATTTTCTTTCTTAAAAAACTCATTGACAGCCCAACGAAGTCTGTTGAGTTTTAGCATTTGTTTAGTAGTATTTTTTTTTTATCCGTATTGAAGATGAGTTCCTTTTATATGTATTAAATTAAATTAAAAATTAGCAAGTGAGCATTTGTGATAAAACCAGATAGCCTAGATGATATGAAAAAGTAAATAAATATGTGGTGTTACTTACTTTAACTGAATGTTTAAGAAAGAAATCCGACACACATCCGTAGGTTCTTTTTCACGTAAAAATAAAGAGAAATTATCAAAAAGAAATTATTATTATTTTTAAAAAGTTGATGTTCATCCATTAATTTTTTAATTGTTTTACAAAACCTAACGGACATAGGTCAATTTTTAAAATACAACATTGTTGTTGAAAACATAGATAAAATTAAAGAAATCATAAAATTAGTATTTTGTTTTAAATGATACATAAAAAATAGAGTTGAAGGGCAAAAATAAAACAACACTAATTTAGAGTGCCAAAATGTAAAATAAAAACAAGTTAGAGGAGCTCTTTATATATTTGGCCCATCCTTTATGTCTAAGTAACAAATTGATTTTGATTGTCATTAGTGACATATACCTTAGTTAAACTTCACACCTCTATCAATTTAATATAAAAAAAATTAAATCATAATTTAAAATTGATTTTACTATACAAATAAAATAATATTTTAGGAATGTATTATAAAATACATTACTTCCTTTATTCAATTTGTTTTGTAGATTTTTATTTGATAATGTGTTTAAATAAAAATAAGATTTTTAAATTTTGTGGTGATAAACTACGTAGTTTAATTCAAAATTTCCACTTGTAGTTTGCTCTTTAGGGAGAAACAACATATTTAAAGGGGAATTTGTTTCTCGAAACAAGTCTCCGTAAAATATAATTCTACATCAATTCATGTTGAATTTCGAAACCTATATATACCTCTAGGTTTGTTAATTATTTTTTGTATCACCTACATTGAAATGTGTTTATAAAATTATGACTCTATATGTTGTTTTCACTTGTTTAAGTTGATATTAATTTTTAATTATTATGCTAATTTATTTTCATTATAGAATATTGTTAACTTATGTACAAAATTAGTATTTCTCACATTTTTTCATCTTTAAGGTAATCTATTTTTCTATAGGTAAATTTACTATATAGATTATTTTTTTTTAGAAAAAAGAAAGTACCATAATTTTGAAGAAGTAAAAAAAATAAAATTGATAATGTAAGAGTAGAATAGATATTTAAAAATATTAATTCACATACATGGAAAGTATGTCTATTATTCAAAGTTGAAGAGGGAATCTAATTTTTAAAATAAAGTTGGATGAAACTGATTTTGATCCATCATTTTAATCCGATACTCCTTTAAAGCTTGTAATTTGCATATATGTGAGTAGACTTGAAAAGGACTTGAAACTGCCAATCACTTTCAGATATATAAGATAAAAAGCTTTTTCTGAAATTAGCATAGGTTTCAAAGTTCAAAGTAATTCATGAAAAGAAAAGTTTTATGGAAGCCCAAAAAATGGAATTTTGGATTATGTATATCTATATTGTTATGTCGGAAAAATATGGTTTAAAATTAGTTTTAATTTTTAGAGAAAAAAATTAATTTTTAAAAAAAGAGCCGCCACTTAATTTTTTAAAAGAAATTAAGAAAACTTAATTTAAAAGACCTTAACAGATTTAAGTTTTAAAAATTAGAGAAATGGGTAAGGGTTCAAATTTCCACTTTGAGAAGGTGTTAGCACTCAAAATGACCTCTAACGTGCGGTTATCCGGCGATTTGAAAATTATTTGACTAACTTTGAAAAAAATTACTTGTAAGTAGTAAAGATAAATATATTTATTTGAGAAATAAATCAACTTGAAATACTTGGGATAATTTATCAAGAAAATATACTCTATTAAATGACTAAGTTAATGAATTTTAAATATGTTTAAAGAGAAGTAGTAGATTTAGTGTATTTTAGCGAAATTAAAGGTGATTAAGACTTTGATTAAATAAGAAAAATCACTTGAGCTATTTAGTGAAAAATAAATTTAGAGAAAGACACTTTAAATTCAATTTATTTGAAAAAACATCAACTTAAAACCTTTAAGATAATTTGGAAGAAAATTATATTTGTTGAAATGTCTACGTAAAAGAAAATACTTAAATGAAATCATTTAAAAAAAATAAATTAACAGAAAAACTGGTTCTCTTTTAGGGAAATTCAGTTAATTTAAACCAAACTAAATCAACTTCTACGCAAGTATAAATAAACGTAAATAAACAAATAAATTATTACAACCCAAATTAAATATAAATGAATAAAGTATGAAAATTTGGTCCAACACTTAGTTTCTGTACGTCTGAGCTAAGTTATTGGGCCACCTGTGTTTTGGACCTTAGGCGCAATTCTACTGTATATCGCGGATGTATATACATCATATATCAGTGTATACAACACTATTTTCATGTATATCGAACTGTATATACACCGCATACAACCTATTTTCAACTCCAACAACCTGTAAATTAGCATTTCTTTTTTTTTTTGAAGAGGATGACTCGAAAAAGGGTATTGGGGCCTCCGTATCTCAATATCGAAATGCAAATAATGGAGAAATTCCATATTGAACTCAGACGATGGTTTATACAATAAAAAAAAGGGATAATATTAGTAAATGAATAGAGAGAAAATAATTGAGATATGATTCTTATTAATTGAATAAATGATATTTAAACATCTCATTTTAAGTGCAATCACTAGGATCTAAAGAAAACCAATATGGAACTTGCATCTAAGGACGAGATACCTCATTAATTCTAATGAATCATGTATTTTACTAAGAGACCAAATCATGCATAACATTTAATAATACAAATATGAGTTACTGTATATTAACAGACAAACACATAAACTTCACAGTAAATGAATATGGACAACACAACTCATGATCAAATTACCACTAAATTCAACTTGGTATGGTGAGTACTTAAGACATAAGAATGAAATATCAAAACACATATACGTATATATGCATAACACTTAAAAGGATCACATATGAGCATAATAAAATAACATAGTGTCTAACAACATACATATATGTAGAAAAAAAAAGGGAACATAGAAATATATTCGAGTAAATAAAGAGCATGAAATTAACATATACATTATACTAATTCAAATCTCAAAGAAAAATTTAAATCAATTAAGCCATGAAAGTTCTAATTAACAAGTAACTTAATCATATATTTATTATCTAAATGATGATAAAAGAAGAAATTGAAAAAGTAAAAATCTATATCGTCAAAGAAAACAGTTGGAAAAAATAATGAACGAAACTAAGCGTTTTCACATACTTGATAAAAAATATCACTACACTTCAAGCAAGACAAGAAATTTCTGTCATTAATCTAATTAATCCTAACACATGCTTACTAAAAAAAAATAAGATTATAAATCGACTACATAGAAGACATGAAATAATTATTCATTAAATAAAATAAAGTCGAGAAAAGATTTTTATCTATTTTGGGTAGCGACTGAGACGACGAATTTGACGGCAATGAACTCCTTGAACCCACCAAGAAATGAGCGAAAGAACTAAAAAAAAAGAATCGAAAATCTGAGACTAATTTTTTTTTAAAATTTTTTTTTCGTCTAATTTTTTTTTGTTGTAGTATTATGTTCGTGCTTCCTTTTTTGTGTGTTCTTCTTGTATGTTTTTTTGAATGTTGATGAATATAGATTAATTCTTCTCTTTTTTGATTTCCTTCTTCTTCCTCCTTCGTACCTCGTATTTTTCCCTCTGTCTCGCGATACCCTCTACAGCTTGACCCATTTTTTCGGAAAACTCTATTTATTCTGGTGTGCAATAATCCGGCAAAAGGAGGATTATAAAAGAAGACGAAGGTATTTTTCAAAAAAAAAGAGTGAGGTTGGTGGGAGTAATAATGATGTTTTTGAATAATGATGGGTTTGGTGTGTTGAAAAAAGGTAAAAGGAAAAAGAAAAAGGAGAATGATGATGTTTGAAAATTTTAAAAAAGGGGATTTAGGTAGGATTGGGAGGTGAAAAAGAAAAAAGAAGAAAAAGATGGGGTTAGTATTGTATAAGTATAATATATGTATTGTAGTGAGTTGATGTTGGACCAAAATTATTATAAGAATTGAGCTTTATGTGTATAGATGTTAGTATGTGGTAGTAGTGTATGTTGTTGTTGTTATTGAGTTTGTTAACTTTGGGCCCGAATTCGGGCTAAAAAAATGACTTGAAATTTGGTTAAGGATGGAGTGAGAAAATGGTTGAATTTGTAAGGAAAATGGCCACACGAAAATTAATAAATTAGCCAATTAAGTTCAACAAAATAGCCAAACTGATTTAATTGTGAATTCAGCTAAAAATTAGATAAGACGAATCGATGATAATTAATTATTTAGCTTCTTAATTCTAAAAAAAATAAATTAATTAATTTAGTTATAAACTACTTAATTAAAAAATATAAGCTACTAATTTACGAAACAATAAAATTATTTTTTTTTATCATTTTTGAATATGTATAGAAATTAATAATTACATAGATAATAATATAGAAATATATATATATATATATATATATATATATATATATATATATATATATATATATATCATTAAAAATTATAAGAATGATAAAAATTTCTTTAAAAATACACTTGAAAATATTTTGGTATTTTATAAAAGCAATTACTTCAGATTGTTTAAAATTGAAGAAGCTCAATAACTAATATACGTTTATGAAGGGTCAAAATTGGGTGTCAACATATAAATATATATATACACACAAGTGGATATGGACAGTAGAATCGAGTTAATATTTTAAAACGTCACTTATTTTAAAAATTTATCTAACAAAGTTATTAAACTTAATTTTATATCGATAAAATCAATCAACTTAGACATTTATATCTATAAAATCACTTAATTAAATTTATCAATAGAAAAAATAATCTAACAAGGCTATTTTTTATGCCATGTAAACATAGATTCCACAAATAAATAAAATTAAAGAAAACTCATTAACAAGTTTTTATGGACAAACTTATTTAGTGAAACAAATATTCTTATGATAAACTACGTACTGATGCATAATTTTATACTTCATGCTAAACATTATATAAAACAAAAGCGATTTATATACTAGGATTAGTGTGGCTTTAAACTTCAAACAAGCTACCCCTAATTAAAGATGCAAGCATTATAAATGAAATAAGAAACCCCAATATTATAAATGAAATATCTTGCATAAAAATTATTGAATTCACATTCACATATAAAAAAAAGGGCAGCCCGGTGTACTAAAGCTCCCGCTATGCACATGGTTCGGGGAAGGACCCGACCACAAGAGTCTATTGTACGCAGCCTTACATTCACATATCTATTTTTAATTTTTCCTAATGATATTCATATATCCTCATGCTTATTTCAATTTTTTATGGCTAATTTCTATAAAATTAAGAATCATACTATTATTGTCTCTGATCTCATCAACTGTGAAATCTCGGAATAACAAAGTTAATATATGATTTTGCAGTCCGTTATGGAAGAAATTAAAAGAAAGATCATGATCTGGATGCTGTTTCTACTGGCGTCCTGTAGCCAGTTCTATGCTTCTTCTGATATGGTAAGATTAGTTAGTACTATATATAGTATGTATGCATGCATGTTTTGCCATTGATTAATTAGTTATTTATTATAATTAATTTTCTTTTGCTCATCTATGTACAAGTTTAATGAAGCATTCAAGTATTCTGAGAAAGAGAAGTACTATTCTTCAGGTGACCGATCTCTCACTATATATATATAAGATTTCTGTAATTTGATTATTTGCTTGGTGACATGAGGAAGTTAAAACAGTACGTTCTTTACTATGTTTATCTTGTCTATCTCTTAATAACTAATTATATATGTTATGTCGAAAAATGGACAAAGTGCAAAATTAATTTCATCTTTATAAGAAAAAATCAATTTTAGTAAAAAAAAAAGAGTCGCCACTTAATTTTTTAAAGAAATTAAGAAAACTTAATTTAAAAGACTCTAACAGATTTAAGTCTTAAAAATTTAGAGAAAAAGGGTACGAGGTTCATATTACTATTTTAAGAAGGTTTTAGCACTTAAAATAGCCGCTAACATGCGGTTATCCAATGATTTGAAATTTATTTGACTAACTTTGGGAAATATTAATTTAAAAGAAAACGAAGACTTTGAAATTATTTTTTAGAAAAAAAATAAAAAATTTGATATCTAAGCAATCATGAACGACATAAATAAAATAATTATTACAAATCGAATTAATAAAATAATAATAATAATAAAAAAAAGTAATGAATATATAAAAATATGGCCCGACACTTAGTTTCTGTACGCCTGGATTAAGCTGTTGGGCCACCTGCGTTTTGGACTTTTGGGCCAATTCTGATGTATATCACAACCGTATATACACTGTATATTGGTGCATACAACCAACAGTTTTCTTGTATATCAGATATACATAAAATTGCATATCAGTCAATTTTGTTCCAGCGCCTGTAGAAATACTTAGTAAACATGTTAATAATAAATAATATGAATAGTAATAAATAAAATAAAAATAATAACAATAATAATAATAATAATACAAAAATAAAAACCGTCTTATGAACATGGGAGGCCTTGGAAAGCAACAGTAATTTCTTCATCGGCCATTTCAACATGTAACATATAATATATAATGTAAACTAAAATTAAAATTTCCGTCTTTAAAATGGAGAGGCCTCGAAACCCGACGGAGAGATTTTTTCATTGGCCAAAATAAAGTCTGTTACATAAGTAGTAGACATGTAATCATTCCTCCAAATAATAAAAACTATTTAAAACTTATTTGAAAGAAGTGGGTACTAACTTTATTTAAAGTAGTAGGGTACTAACTTTATTTAAAGTAGTAGGGTAATAACTTTATTTAAAGTAGTAGGGTAATAACTTTATTTAAAGTAGTAGGGTAATAAATTTATTTAAAGTAGTGGTGTAATAACTTTATTTAAAGTAGTGGGGTAATAACTTTATTTAAAGTAGTGGGGTAACAACTTTATTTAAAGTAGTAGGGTAATAACTTTATTTAAAGTAGTGGGGTAATAACTTTATTTAAAGTAGTAGGGTAACAACTTTATTTAAAGTAGTGGGGTAATAACTTTATTTAAAGTAGTAGGGTAATAACTTTATTTAAAGTTGTGGGGTAATAACTTTATTTCAAATTTAATAAAGGGAGACAAAATTAATTGTGATAAATGCCAAAATAATTACTACATGCTAGCAAATTTTATAAAAAATATACTATAATAATTTTCTAACAGTCAAATATTTCAATCAACAAATTATGCTCGATTAACAAAATATTAAACATTTTCCAAATCTAAATCAAGAAAATAAAATATCGGTTATCAATTAGCTAATCAAATAGATACCCAAATTAAAAGATATGCATTTAGATAATAGCAAATAATAACAGTCTCACCGTAAAAAAAACTTAATTAAATACAAGAATATAAACATGAACATAATTAAAATGTAAGAACATGAATATGAACATGAAACCTTAATTAAATACAAGAATATAAACATGAACATAATTAAAATGTAAGAACATGAATATGAACATGAATATGAACATAAAAATGAACAACAACAACAACAACAAAAACAAAAATAACATAAATATGCTTTGCAATCTTAATCAATTATGAATGAACAAAAATCTTTGAATCTCGAGTTTATCAAATCATTTGGAGCAAAAATAAAGAACTAAAGTGGTGTAGTAACATGTGAACAATATGAATCTTATAAGCAAGAAAATAACAATAATGGTTAGAGTAATTAATCAGCCCAACATTTGTTATGAAAACAAAATCAGTAAAAGGAGTCTAACATGAGAAAGATCTAAATCTTCCAAACAAGAAAACTTATCAAGAACACCAAACACAAGATGTAATCAACCCAACATATACACAATAATCAAAAAAAAAAGAATGAATTTTTAGATCTAAAAGAACACAACATATATAGTAAAATAAAGTTAAACGAAACCATACCAAGACGGATTTGTAAAGATCCGTCTTAAACCTCTCGTCTTGTTAGTCTAGCGGCGGCTTGGTGGCTTTTCCTGCGTGGTTCGTCGGAGCTCTCGCCGGTGACGAGTGGAAGAGAAGTATTCGGTGGTATGTAAGAAGAGAGAGATTGAGAGATGAGGGGAGAGAATGGTGAGGAGGGTAACTTGTCTTGTTTTCTCTTTTTGAGAAGATGAAGAGAGTGTAGAGAGAGAGAGATAGTGAAGAAGAGAGTTTTTGAGAGAGATAGTGAAGAAGAGAGTTTAGAGAGAGATAGTGAAGAATAGAGTTTTTGAGAGAGGGATAGTTGTTTGATAATGGAAAGAGAGAAGAAGAGATTAGTTTTAGGATTTTTTTTTTATTATTATTTATTTATTTATTTATTATTATTATTATTATTATTATTATTTAGAAAAAATTAAAAATTTCAAAAATACAAACCATAATTGAACTAACCTAACTAAAATTGTATTTAGTAAAAAAAATAAAATCTTTTGAGATAATTTTCGAATAATCACATAAATAGTAATCAAAGATATAGTTATATAGAAATATGTATGTTATACTAAAATTTATATAAAGATAAAAATAGTTAAGAATAATATATATATATATATATATATATTTTTATTTTTTTATTTTTATAAAAGCTAATTATTTCAAAATGTTCGAATTCAAAGAAACTCGATAGCTAATTTACGTTGTGGATGATCAAAATTGGGTGTCAACAATATATATACAAAATTTATAGTAATATTTAGTCGTTGTAATTAGGTGTATACAATGATCCCGTCTTGCCATAAGTACTTTTTTAGCTTTAATTTATGGATGCATGGTTTTGAAAATTGTTTTCAGGTGCTACAGGAGTACTTCGCCTGGAGAGACTGTTACCAGCAAATCACACCACTCCAATTGACGAATTGGAGGCTAGAGACCGAGTTAGACATGCTCGGATTCTGCGTACCACTACTACTGGAGTCGTCAATTTTCCACTAAACAGCTCCTTCGACCTCACTCATGTCGGGTATTTTTCTTACCTTCTACCATCAAATTTTTAAAAATTAATTTCTACTGGAGTAATTTTTTTTTATGTTGTTTCATGCACTAGCTAGTACAAATTATAATGAAGCATGATCATTATATATATATATATATAATCATAAATTGAAGAAGAATTTTAATACTTCATGAATTTGTGAGCATATAATTTCTAATTAGAGTTATAAGAGTAGATTGTTTTGATATTCATAATTTCATGTGGCAACACCTTATGGTGCTAGAAAAAATGTGGTGATTAAAGTCTAGATTTAGATAATATTCAGAAAATTTTAAATTTATTAAAACAAAATTTAATAATTAATTTAATTTGCTATTGACTCGCTGCTATTTTATTCTTAATTTTTTTTATCTTATCTAAGAAATACAGGGGCATATTTGAACATTATCCTTCTTCACTACCTTATATACCACTGAGCGTGAAACCTGACCTGACCTATTGCTCTGTCCCAAACACTCTTGATCACCACTCAAGAAGCACTCTTGAGCAACCTCTAAAGGATAGTGAAATCATCAGTGCCATGAAGTCCTTCAAACCCCTCAAAGCCCCTGGGCCTGATGGTATCCACTCCATCTTCTATCAAAAATACTGGAATTCTGTGGGAGGAAAAGTGATCTCCTTCTGTAAGGAAACTTTCCACACAAGCACCATAGACCCTAAGGTCAACACTACTCTTTTGTGCCTCATTCCCAAGTGCAGAGATGCCATCACTCTGAAGAAATTTAGATCTATTGGCCTCTGCAATACCAGCTACAAACTCATTACTAAGATCATTGTTGTTTGAATCAAAACCCATCTTAACAACATAATTGGACCCTGTCAGGCCAACTTCCTTTCTGATAGCCTCTGATAATGCCATAATTGTTCAGGAGTATATTAGCCATTTTAAAAGGATGAAGGGTAAAAAGGCTAATATGATCATAAAAATTGACATGGAAAAAGCTTTTGATAGACTAGAATGGTCTTTCATCAGGAATTCCCTTAACTATTTCAACTTCCTTACAAATCTCATCATGTCTTGCGTTTCTTCTTCCTTGATCTCCATTATCATAAATGGTATTACCACTGAGTACTTCAAGCCTTCAAGAGGCATTAGGCAAGGGGAACCAATCTCCTCATATATCTTCATCCTTTGTATGGAAAGATTATCTAGGGATATTGATGAAGCTGTCTGCAATAAGTCTTGGCGCCTTATTAGCATCTCCAAGACTGGCCCCAAAATTTCTCACCTCTTCTTTGCTAATGACCTGACACTCTTCTCTAGAGCTGACACCCAAAGTTGTGACACCATCAGCAGAATCCTTGACTATTTCTACAATAAGTCTGGGCAAAGGATTAACCTAGCCAAGTCTAAAGTCATCTTCTCCAACAACTCCAACCTAGATACCAAGGAAATATGCTCAAATATTCTCAAGATTGCTACCAAGAACTCCTTTGGAAAATTAATTATTGAGCTTTCCTATCTTCCACACCAAGCCTGTGCAGAATGACTTTCAGTTTATTCTAGGTAACATGCAAACTAAGCTTAATGGCTGGAAGACTAACTTCCTTAATATGGCAGGAATAATGTTCCTTGCCAAAACATCAATAATACTGACAGAATCATGAGAAATTTCATATAAGGATCAACCTTAGAGAAAAAAAAATGCACCTCATAGGATGGAATACCATCATAAACATAGAAATCAAGGTGGTCTGGGCCTTTACAAGAGCCAAACCAGAAATCAACCCTGCATGCTGGCCTAGCTTGGAGGTTGTATAAGAACCCCTAGGCCTTGTGAACCAAAGTACTTTACTTTAAACAATGCCATAGGAAGTCTTCCCAAGCCTGGAAACACCCAATCTTTAGAACATGGCTTTGTATCAAAAAGGATTGGTAGGTATGTACAAAAGGTTCTAGATGGAATGTTTACAAGGGAAGCTCTATTAATTTCATTGAAGATTCCTAACTATGAACCCATCAGGAACCTCATATTTGGCCCCCGAATGCCCATGACCACAATAGAAAAAATCTCCACCCTCAGGACTGATGAAAGATGAAATCTAAATGATCTCTCCTTCAAACTCCCACAAGATATCATTAGGATCATCACTGATAGTTTCTTGCCAACCACCACCAACCAGGAGGATAAACTCATCTGGAACCTCTCTTAGAATGGACTTTTCACCACCAAAAGCGCCCACAAGCTGATTCAACAAGAATAAAATCAGGAGGCCCATATTGATCTCTCTTGGATCTGGAAAACTCAGGTCCCAAATAAGATCAAAACCTTTCTATGGCTTTTCTCCCACTCCAGATTACCTACTAGCCATTACCTTCACTCTATTGGTATCAATATAGATCCTATATGTTATTTCTGTAGGAGGGACTAAGAGAACATGAACCATATCTTCTTCCACTACACTAGAGCTAGATCATTCTAGGAAAAACTTGCTAGTCTTAGTTCAACAGTGGCTAAAATTGACTCTATTCTTTTGAATACCTCCAACTGGTACAAGGCATGGAAAGCCCTCCCTTAAAAACCTTTCAACAATTGGCTCACCTGGGACACTATCATCCCTTTCAGTTTTTGGGAGATCTGGACTAGCAGAAATAAAAACCTCTTTAACAAGAGGAAAAATCATGCTAGCACATAACACACAATTGCCCTAGCTACTAAATTCCATTTCCTATGCCATAAACAAAAGAAGACTAGTAATTCCCAAATTCCTATACAAATCAGATGGATCCCTCCCTACGGAAACACCTTCAAACTCAACACTGATGGAGCAGTTCCAAGCCAGACTGGAGTGGAGGGGCTAGGGTGTGTTTCAAAACCACAACAGTGAATGAATTATTGGTTTCACCAAATCGTGTGCCCACACCAACACTGTGAAAGCTGAGCTTCTTGCCATTTTTTATGGCCTTAGGCTGGCTAAAGAAAGGAATCTAAAGCCTCTTGAAATCAACTCAGACTCATCCCAAGCTGTATCAATGATTACTAGTAACCACTTATGTCTTAACAATATTATCTCTGAATGTAGGTCCTTGATGAGGGAGTTGGAGGTCGAAGCTATTAGATATGTGTTTAGAGAGGAAAATAAGATAGTAGACACGCTAGCAAAAGTAGGTGTCAGGAGTCCCTTTTTGGAAGAAATTAGAGTTTTGGAAGCCCCACAACCTATGTTTTGGAAGCTTTACTGGTTGATACCAATAGGGCAGTTTATATTAGAAAAATTAGCTTTTGTACTACTGTCCTTTGTGATACTAACTCTTCAGGCCACCCAGTGGCATCTGGCACTAGTACGGGTATGCCCAGAATCCTTATAACAAACTTTTCGTAGTTTTTTTTTAATATAATATATGTCACGATCCAAATCCGGGTGTGATGGCACTCATCTCAACCCACCAAGATAAGTCAGCCTAATACCCAACGGAAAGTAGATGTAGAAGAAAAAAGAAAGGAATCAAAATTTAACTTAAGCAAAAACACATAAAATAAACTCAAAATCCTCCAAGATTGGTTGTCATGTGTACAAGCCACTAATACATTACCGAAGTACAAAAGAGAATACAGTCATAATGTCTTTGTCTCTAGAATAGGACTAAAACATAATAAAAGAGTAAGATGTGTCTGCTAGATGAATGTAACAGCTACCTCAACACTCAAAATGATAGCCTCGGAATTGGTAGGAAACACTAGGAGATCAAGCAGGTCTGGGCTCACAACCTACACAAGTGTAGAAGCAAGAGGTGAGTATCAAACAACACGGTACTCAGCAAGTGGATAACTAAAACAAAGCAAAGCTCGATAGATACAAGTAGTCCTGTCATCCCAACCGAACCTCCTCAACTACAACCTGCATAAAACCAGCCCAACTCTACACTTGTACAATAATAACAGTAATATAGTCCATAAATATTCATCAATAGTCTCATCAATGAATCATATCAAGTCAAGTTCAACATATACTGAGCAATAAAGGGGTAAACACGAATTCACAAATATCAATAAAATGTGATGCAATGCAATGAGATGATGCATGTCTGTCCTATCGGTACACATCCGCTGAATTATAGTCCGGAACCCATGAGGGACATTTTTATCCATGTAACCTGCCACGGAACGTGTGGCCCGTCCCCTCAACATATATATCTTGCCACGGAGTGTGTGGCCCGACCCCTTTATTTCATAATACCTGCCACGGAGCGTGTGGCCCTACCCCTTTATTTCATAATACCTGTCACGGAGCGTGTGGCCCGACCCCTTTTGTTTCATATCATTTTCAGTCTCAACACAATATGTCAGAACCAATGCAATCAATTCATGTTCATATAATTCACGATAATAAAATGACAACACTAATCATATTTACTATCTCACATCAACATAGTCATTTCACATGTCCAAAATAAACTCATAATCACAACATATCAATTCCACCAATACATGTCATTAAATCACCATTTCATACCCCTCATCTCTATTTTAAAGGCCAATCATACAGTCAATAACCCAGTCCAATTTTCATTACTCCCCAGTACACATAACACAGAAATACAAGCATCTACAAGCTTAAACTAAGGTTTGGAAATTCACTTGCCTCAAATAATCAAGCAATTACTCCGGTACTTGAGTCTTCCCTTTTCGTTGGGCCTCCAAATAAGTATAATCTAATAAAATAAATAATTACAATAAGATTTCAAAACTAACAACACCCATATTATTATATGTATAGCCTAGATCCAAAACCTACCCAAATCTATAATCAGGTTCTCAAATCTTGATGCCAATTAATAAACCAAATCTTATATTTTTTAAATTTCAAGCCTAGGGTTAAGTTCCAATTTTCCCAATGTCATAAATATAAGGGTGTTCATATAATACAATACACATAATACTTAATCACATATCTCAATATATAAAAATTTAATTTACATCTAGATGACAAAATAAGAATAACCAGAAGACACTGATAACGAACCAATGGTAGTAGTCATCACTTTAATTCTATTGATCGTATATTATTATAATAATTTTTTTTCTTTGGTAACATGCTGCAACCTATCACTTATGTCAGTTCTCTAGACATTGCCAATAATGACAAACTTGTCATCTTTCCGTGATGGCGCCGCAGCAAACCCCAATCACTATACATCAAGATTTTTCTACTCTACCCATTTAATAATAGCAGATATGCTCCTTTACACAATTATATACATATATCCACGAAAGAAAGAAAATAGCAATCATCGAATGGGGAATTTACCTGATAAATCTTATGCTTCGCCGTCACTGCACGATAAATTTCCTCGCTGATCTCACTTCTTTTTTTTCTTTTCGAACTAATTATGTACTAAAAGTTACAAACCCTCTGATTTTAATAAATAAAGTGGTATAAGATGTTAACTAAACTAACACTTTAGTCCATCAATTAAATTAGTTATCTAAAGTTGCCCCTCAACTAAATAACCGTAGTTATCAAATAGTCCAATAATCCATTAAAAATTTACGGGAAGGATCTCGTATGGAAGGAAGATAATTATTTCTCAAAATGACCTAACGGTTCATTACATTATCTACCACTAAAAATCATGTTCGTCCTCGAACATAAAGTAAAGGAATGTACCTGAAGCTTCGAAGAGCTGGGGATATCTAGCACGCATATCAGCCTCTGTCTCCCAAGTCGCCTCTCCGACTGAACGGTGCTTCCATTGTACCTTTACTGAAGCTATCTCCTTGGTTATAAGCTCACGAACCTGCCTATCTAGAATGGCTATAGGCTCCTCCTCAAATGTCAAGTCTGGACCTAACTCCACTGAATCGAGTGATAACACATGACACTCATCCGGAACATACTTCTGGAGCATGGAAACATGGGACACGTTATGCACAATAGATAAGCTAGGTGGCAAGGCCAATCTATAAGCCACATCTCCAACTCGCGCCAAAATATCAAATAGTCCAATAACCCATTAAAAATTTACGGGAAGGATCTCGTATGAAAGGAAGATAATTATTTCTCAAAATGACCTAACGGTTCATTACAATATAGTTTGCCCTTCCTAAAAAAAAAAGAAGAAAGAGTAACCCCTTCTGGTTGCAAGGCAACAAAATAGTTACAACTTAACTAAGTACTACTGAATTACTACTCCAATATATCAGTCTCAATTTGATGTTGAAATTAAAGATAAACAAAATAAATAAATACGTATGTATATTTAGGAGAAATGATTTTCTAATCCTTCACAAACTTATTTAAGTTGGAAAGTCCATTTTCTAAAAGGATACATTTTTTAAATTTTTTTTAAAAAAAATCAAATAATGATAAAAAAGCAAGAAATTTTATTTTCTCAGTATATACTTCATTAAGATGATGAGGGAACTTGGCAAAACTACGTATAGTACTTGTAGCATTTCCTTTGGGAGGATACCACTTACGAAACAAAAATAATTTTTGTTGTCACATACATCGTTTAGAAGAACTTATGCCGAAAGATATTCATAAATATATTTAATAGCGGAAAAAGGCCCATGCGAATAAAAGATTGAAAGTGCGGCATTTTTTTTTGAAATTTTATTTCTTTTTTTCCTTGCTCCCTCCAAAAATTCCTTAGATGAAATACAATATCAGAGTTTCATTTTAAAACGGTAATCCCCTTCTCAAATAGTCAACACATTTAGAAAACTTCATTTCCAATTCAACATCATTGCGGATCCATAAAATACACAAAACTTAAACTAGTAATTATCACAAAACTATTATCTTTCTTTTCATAATGACTAGTCAAAATATAAACCCAGTACATGGCATGACTTGAGTTAAAAGCACACTCTAAAATAGCAAAACTAGCCACCCAGTTCAAGATACAAGCATATGGTTTTGTTTCCATAAGCCTTCAAAATTTCATACATAAGTGCCAGACATGTATCATGTACAAGTTTCCAAAATATTTATAAAAATTAGATGCATATGCAGATGCGATCTTCACAAGGGCTCCCAAAAAGTCTATTCCAAATGACCATCTTCATATCTCGTCTCGCACATTACCTACGATAGAAAACAACTATCGGTAAGCATAAAACTTAGTGGTGTATAAACTTTGGGCTTGGAGTCATTAAATTCTCCAATTCCCTTGTTCGTCATAGGTGGCTCAATAAGGTAACAATAAGCCCAAGTATATCAAAGTATCGAATACAAACTTTGGAGAGTTTCAAAATATCGATACTAATATTCGAAGGCTTAAGTATCAAGAAAGCTTATAGTTCAATTCAAGAGAGTGGTCAAATAATCAATTTCACCCAATATGTACGTCATGCCTTCACACTAAGCACAATCAATATCAAGACGGACCAAAGCCCCGAAATCAAGAAGGATCAAAGCCCATGTCAAGAAGGGTCGTCACCCAATATCAAGAGGATCAAGGACCATGTTGAAAGTGACTACTCGTACTCAAAAATGGATGAAAATTCATCGTCAAGACGAAATGTAAATCCAAAGTCAAGATGGGCAAGATCCGAAATGAGAGGCATGCCAATATTGATGACAAGTCACCGTAACAAGAAGGACAAAGTCCCAACAAGAATGCAAAATGAACAAGTAATTCGTATAAGTGGGCGATTTAGCGAAAGTTTTGCAATACTTGAGATAATAATCATACCATGATATAATATGAAGAGTAAGGAAATAACCCATCAAGATACTTCAAATTTCAGAAATTAAAGTATTCCAAGTTCAAGTTTATACACAAACCTTGGTGTTTTAGCACACAACAAGTTCTATCACAACTCGAGGAGTTCAATTCATCTACGCCATAGACCAACCAAAGTCCACTTCGTCAAACAATTCCCCTTAGCTTGTATAAGAGCATATACACCTTAAATATAAAATCAAATATCTACTTAAGTTTAAAAGTCTCAGCATATCGAAACTCAATATGAAATCAATGAAAATCAGCCCAAACTATCAAAATAGGAATTCTGGGCAGCACAACTGCCTTGTATTGTTGCTCAGTTTCGAAGGGGTAAATGGAAGAAATAGGCTTTGTAGCCTCAATAAAATTTTTAGTTATGTATCTTAGGATCTCATACAGTTTTGAATCACTCCTACAGTAATTTTGTACAAAACGATATGCTCAAAATACCAACAGAAGTCCATGTAGAATTTTGAAAACAAAAATCTGGGCAGCACCTCCCCTGTACTTCATCACCTTTTTTTGAGTAGATAAAAGCAAAAGTGGGTTTTAGCGCCTTAATGAAAGTTTTAGATCTATGAAATAGATTTGCAGAACATCTTGAATCACTCTAAACGAAGCTTTACATAAGGAGTTATACTAAAATTACTAACAATAATCCCATCCAAAAACGGGTTTGCAAAACAAGAGTTAATTCTGCCAATTTCGAAAACAACAACTTATCAACAACATCAACAACAATATCAGCAATCATTATACAACATAAATTAACTAATTCCACCCATTTAATCCAACCAAAACAGCCCCTAATCCATGAATCTCAACAAGGCAACAAACAAGTTTATAACGTTATTTTCCCCATTTTAATCTATTAAATCTTTAAACAAGCTTGTTAACAAGGAAAAAGGAACCTCAATCTTACCTTAAGTGTGCATCAACCATATCAACACACTCCTTCTTAGTTGATTTTTAGATCAAACTGAAGGCAACGCAATGTGCAAGACCTTTCTCTTCACGAGCTTCGAAATTCGGAACTCGAATTTAGGTAAAATGGCTTCTCTCTCTCTCTCTCTCTCTATATATATATATATATATATATATATATATATATATGATGTTCTGGAAATGTCTGGTCTAAAATTGAAGAAATAAGGCTGAAATTATCCCTACATGTTAAGGAAAATGGGCCTGACCCGACTTGGAATCGGGTTGGGCCAAATTCACTACCCAGCTTGACCTTTCTGCCTTAAAACGTCTATAACTCTCTATTTCAATGTCACATATAAGCCCACGATGTATGGTTAGAAAGGTATTTCAATTATCTACAATTTTTATTTTAGGAGTTTTCCCAAATTTCCAAATGCTGATAGGGTTATGGCCTTCCAAAATCACATCACCCAAAAACGTAACTTAAAAAAAACCCTTTTTTCCTTCTAAACAAAATTGGGGTGTTATAGTACTATAGTGTATATTATTGCGAAAAAAAGTACTTTCGTGTATATAATTACTGTCTGATTGAATTAATTAATATATGATGTTCCTTTATCCCATGTGATCTCTCACTAACATAACACACATGTACAAATTTATTGACAAAAAAGTGGGCCACGTGAGCATGTGGTCTCTCCTAACTACATAAGTAAAATATCTATGAAACGGTATAACGTAACTCGGGAAAATGAGCTAAAAGAGACTTTTGAGAGTGAAATGAAGAATAGGGAATTTCTATTTCTTTTTTCTTTTCTTTTGTTATAAACATTTAATTAGGGGTTAATTATGAAGAAGTGGAGTTGATTTAAAATATTGTAAAACTTAGGGTAAAAAATTAAAAGATCAAAAACACAACCTCAAAAAGTCTCCTCTTTCATATTTCAAAATTCAAATTTTTTTATTCCCTCCATCTCTTTTTTTACAAATCTCTTTTTCTTCTTTTTCTTGTTCCTTTCATATTTCAAAATTCAAAATTTCTTATTTCCTCCATCTCTTTTTTTTTACTAATCTCTCTTTTTCTTCTTTTCTTGTTCCTTTCATATTTCAAAATTCAAAATTTCTTATTCCCTCCATCTCTTTTTTTTACTAATCTCTCTTTTTCTTCTTTTTTTGTTCCTTTTCCCTTTCATCTTCTTCTTCCTTAACTCTTTTGCCTTTTTTCTTCTCTGTTTTTCCCTTTCTTTTCAAACTTTTTGTGTTTTTATCTTCTTCTTCTTCGGATGTTGTCATCCTCATTTTTTTCTTCACTCCGATTTGACTGTGAAAATTATAATTTTTTTTTGATATGTTGTTTATATAAATAGGAGTTGTTCAAGCAACCAAAAATTGTTTAAACAACCCTAAGTTGTTTAGTTCAAACAACAGAAGTTGTTTAAACAACCAAAAATTATTTAAACAACCAGAAGTTGTTTAGTTCAAACAACCAAAAGATATTTAAACAACCCTAAGTTGTTTAGGTGTTTTTTATGATTTTTTAGTTAAAACAATGAGAATATTTTAAATATCAGTTAGTTGTTTGGAGAGATATAAAAATATTTGTTAATTGTTTTGGAAATCGAGATATGAAAATATTTGTTAGTTGTTTAGACAAATGTTTAAACATCTGCTAGTTGTTTGGAGGTGATGATAACGTGGAGGAGGGGAGGTTGGGGGAGGATGGGGCTGAGGGGTGGATGAGGGGCAGGGAAAAAAAGAGAGGGGGTCTTTTGTAAATTAAAAAAACTTGTGGGTTCTTAAAATATGTGTCATTATCACTAATTAAAAAAGAGTCCCTTTTACTTCATTTTAAGACTTGTGTCCTATTTTTTTTATTTACACTCTCAAAAGTCTCTTTTAATTTAATCCCCACGTAACCCAACGGGGAACAATGTTGCACATTTAATTAGTTAGCAAATGTCGTTGATGTTAGAGATAGATCTCACCATGGAAATGTAACCTTATATATATTATTTTTTTCACTGCCATCAATTTTGTTAAATTAATATTTTTTTAATGTGTCTCATGAGACGACTCATCAAATAGTACAAATTAAATAAAACATATTAAAAGTGTAGTGCAATGAATAACATAAAACATCTAGCATGCATGGTAGGCTTAAGTTAAACTAAATAAGAAATTGAGTATAAATATGTTGTCACGATCCAAGCCTAGGGCCTAGACGTGACATGGCGAATGAGGAACCCGAAAGTACCTCAAACAAGCCTCTTAGCATTCTTTTAGCCTTTCATAGATAATGATGATAAATAAACAAGCGGAAATCATAATAAATCTTCAACTTACATATGTCCAACAATACCTCTAACTATTAGATTTAACGGGGCTAAGACAAGTCCCTAGCTCACCCTCAATCATAATAGAAGAAATTCCATAGTAAAATATCTTAACATATCATAAACTAGAAAGATAAAGGAGTATTGTTCCCGGAACATGGGAACTCACCAAAAGTAGTCTTCAATGGAATATCAACTAGCCACGTGGAGGAGAATGAGGAGGAGCACTGATCCCTACATGGTGATATCATGTAGGCAAAAGAGTATGCATTAGTACTTTGAATGTACTAAGTATGTAAGGATGCATGAACATTGAGGAAACATTAAAACATTTATGTAATATGGAACATAATTTAATGTATGCATAATAAATCATATATATATCCTTTAAAACATTCATTTTGTGGGAAATTAACCATAACCGACATTTAAGACCATGCGAGCTATTACATGGAATCCAACATAACCCCCTACGTTGGTCGGGGAGACTACTTGCCGGGTAGAACTCCGTCAACTTCATTCGTTTCTTTAACTTTAACTTTAAGGGCTATTTATGGATCCATTAGCCTAAGCCTACAAGGGCTCCTATGTTGGCACATAGTTAATGAGACAAGGGGTTGCTACTAGGATTCTCTTACCGAATCCCACCTCAATGCCTCATTCGGTGCTAAGTCAATCCCACGGAATAGTTTAATACTTCAAAATATTCATAGCATATAACCTGAGAATTCAAACATCATATTCGGTAGAATAGCTCATTAAAACATTTGATAATTCAAATATGCAAGAATTGTCCTTATTGCATAAAGAATTCATCATTCATATCATTTCATCATTCTTTCATTTCATAAGACTCCCTTTTTGATCATAGATATTTCTTTCATAAACATTTATTTGGAGTCAAAGCTTTCAAGTCAAACTTTATTTAAAACATAGTAAAACTAGGTGGGTTCAAATCACTTCAACTTGCAAATATGTATGTAAATAAATATACATAAATACTTTGAAATCCATTAATTAAAAATCACGCTTTAAACAACCCACCATGAATTTCAAGAACCTTTAAATAGATAATTAGAGGGTTTACTTGTAAATCATCAATTCATACATATGAAATTATGTTGCATCAAAATAGAGCAATAATCATTAGTTTAATCATAATTCATACTATTAAGTAAAAATAAGAATTAACGTAAGAAAATATTACTTGAAATCAAGATATTTAATTGAAAGAGTTTTTGGACTACATGGGTGGAAGAACCCATTGATAAACACACACACAACTTAGAGTAGAGCTTAAAGAAAATAAATATAATTTATCATATAATCAAAATAATTTAGACATGAGAGTGAAAGAAATACTCTTATTGAAACCTTACATACCTGGAGACCGAAGCTTTAGTTGGTACCGAAAGACTTAATGAACACTCTTGAGTCCTAGCTTCTCTCCTCGCCGGAAGGTTTTGTGTACTACCGGAGTATATGAATCACCGGAATAGTATTTCTTCACTACTAAGAACTAAAACTATATTTGAGAATGTGTAAAGAAGTGTATAGAGAGAAGATTTGATTGAGAAAGCTTGATGAATAAAATGAGGAAATAAGGTGGGTATTTATATGTGGAAAGAGGGACCTAACAATAAATAAAATAATTATAAAGAAAAATCTGAAAATTTAGTGGAATATATTGATGTCATGGATGATGTTAAATGGAGGACAATTTATGTCATGAGTGATGTCAAATGTATCTAGATCTTTCTATGGTGGGTGAAATGAGTTATCTTTGACAGAATACTCGTTTTGGGAGCTGCGTTTGAATAAGATAAATTCCTTATTAGGATTTGGTGTCTTCATAAGAATTGTAGATATGGAATTTTAGTTTCATATCGTTCAGGAATCAACAAATTTGGATAAACCTACAGTGAGATATGATTTTTCTTCTATAAACACTCATTTCCGTCACAGCATCCTACCTTACAAAAATTAATTTATTTGACCTACTTAACCTCCGAATATTAAAATATGGTCTTCATAAAGGTTGTAGGTAATGATCTTGTGGTTACTCAAAAATTTGGATCACTCAATTTGGATAAAGGTATGCCCAAAATACAGAGGCTGTATCATGTTTAGACGAAAATTGAAACATCGTATACAACGTTTTTAGGGGATGTTACATATGTATAGTGAAATTGTGAGGTATATATATCGCTGCACATGAATTTTCTTAGTACTAAAAAGAGTCAAAAATATCCTTGGCATATTAAAAATAGCTTTAAAAATGTCTTCATTTCATCTACTGAATAAAAAATATCCTTCAATCCACCTATTTGGATAAAAAATGCCCTTAAAAGTTAACTTTAAACATAAAATTGTCCTTTCTTTTAACAAAAATTGATATGGCATAAATAATTTTTTAATTAAATATGTGACATTATTTTTCTTGGTTCACATGTAGTTAAATTCAAATTCATTCACAATCATACCCATCAACCCAAACTCATTTCTGAAGAACACAACAGTACTTGTCCATCTTCCTTCAACCTATGTTATTCTTGGGATTGATTTTAATATTATTTGATAATTTTTTTGGATCTCCGGGCTAAAGTAAATGAATATAGTGCCCGTTTGGATGGAATTAAAAAAAGTAACTTTTATGTATGAAGTGCTTTTAGAACTTTGAAGTGATGAAAGTTATTTTTATAAATAAGCAGTTGAGTGTTTGGATAAAAGTGCTTATGATGTGAATTTTAGGGTTAAAAGAATAAAAAAAGGTAGTTTGGGAATTTAGTTATAATATAAGGGATATAAAAGTAATTTCCATGGTCAAAGAAAATGACTTTAAGCACTTTGGAAAAAAAAGTTAGGAATTCTAACTTTTTATTTTTGATTGACTTTAAGAACTTTATGGCTTAAAGTCAGCATTAGACAAACACGTCCAAAAGCTAAAAAGGGGCTTTAAGTTGGTTCCAATCCAAACGGGCTCATAATCTCCATCTCGTGACCAAACAACCTATTCATACAACAAGAATGTCAATCAAAACTTTGACAAGAAATTGATTTTTTAAAATCGAAATGGATCATTTTATATTCACTATGTTGTTGTTTTTTTATTTTACTTTTTTCTTAATTTGATTGTTCCTATGTTTCAAAGCTTGTGGATTTTCAGTATTTCCCTTCATACTTTTTCCTTTCAACGAATACATAAAGGACAGCCCGGTGCACTTAAGCTCCTGCTATGCACAGAATCCGGAAAATGGTCCGACCAACGAATACATAGAAGAAACAAAATAATAAAACAAAAACAAATTTTTAGAAGAGAAAAATAAGACATGGAGAAAACGGGAGAAGAGTTGAGATTTATTTGAATGTGAAAGAGGGAAAATGAGAATTGGAAGGTATGAATTTAGGAGTATATAGAAAGATGAGGATTGTAGCAAACATAGGTTATAGGAATATTGGTGGATAATGTCAACATCCTGTCTGTGACAAGGCCCAAGAGGTCTAGGGCGGTCCGAATCGGAGTCATGATCGAACATAATGCTTGCACTTAATTAAGAAATAAAGTTGCGCATTTGCTATCAGTTATAAGTTTTGGCATAATGGTAAGCGTTTTATCCTAACAAGTGGTATCAGAGTCAAGGTCATGGGTTCGATTCTCAAGAGCAATATGCTGCATGAGGCAGGTATTGGGAGGGAGATTATTGGGTAATGCCAACATCCTTCCTATGGCAAGATTGTGAACGTATTTGTGTCTTATTACATGTGTATCAATAAAAATAATGTCACATATTTAATTAAAAAAATTATTTAAGCCACAGCATATTGTTAAAAGGGAGGACAATTTTAGGTTTAAATTTAACATTTTTGATTTAAATAGGTGAATTGGAAGGCATTTTTAATTTTTTTTTTTAAAATAAATTACTTTTATCCGATCTCCCGAATTTTATTAAATCTCAAAAAGTCTTACAAAAGACCAAAATAAAGGCCCATATTAAAACATAGACTAAATAATTTGAATGATTCAGGTCCTGCAGTGATCGGATTCAAATTAATTAGGAAAATTCATATAATTTTACCCTCCCCGCTCTTCGGCGTTCCTCATCTATTGAACTCACGACTTATGCAATGATCGAATCGAAAGAACTCTTTTCAATCATTCATGATTGAGACAAAAGTAAATTTAAGGAAGCTAGCATAGCAATAGAGAATCCATCTAGTATTTACTGAAGAAAGATGGTGTTGGGGGCCACTAAGGTGTAACAATCACATAACTAATTTCACAATTCCGAGTTATTTGATGTCGATTACACCCTCTGCCTAAGTTTCTTCAATAATTAATTGGACAAAAAATTGGACTTCTGATATTAGTTATGGTCTTATGGACACGTTTTCAATTCTCTTTTTATTTTTGTATACTATTGGACTATTTGGTTAGCTAATAAAATTATCTCCAAATTATAAATTTGGTATTATCGTTTTGAAACTAATTTATTTCAATTTGAATGTGGAATAAAACAATACCATGTTGAGTGAGATATTCAGAATAAACATTGAGATTAAATGTATATTTTTTTTGAAATCTAATCTCAATTTTAGTTCTGAGATATTTCATCTTATTCTGCGTATTAATTGATTTCATAGTGTTTATTTTCCTTTTTGTACAAAGTCTTTTTTACTGAATTCTTTACTCAATTGGAAAAGAATATATAAAAAAAGAAGTCATTTGGGGAAAAAATGTAATAAGTTGAAAACCCTTCAATGGTTAGAATCAAATTAGTGCAATACAAAAAATTAGTGGAAAGAATTTAAAAGAAGGAATTACCGAAAAATATAGAGGAATCTAATTTTTACTTTACTTCTATATTTAGTGGGACTTGGGAAAATGGTTGCAAGGGTAGTATTGTAAATTTGTAATAAAAGAAAAAGAAAAAAGTTGCCAAATTTGCATAGAGACAATTTCTTTCGGACAATGGTTGCAAGGGTAGTATTTTGCCATTATATAATGACTTTCTATGTCTTACCAACAATAATAAGATTACTACCTCCTTTTTATTTTATGATTCATATATCAATAATAGATATTCTTTTTATTTCAGTAAATTAAAAGAATTTTATTTCTTTCATAACAGCTTTAATATTTAAATAACTACATAAAAAAGTAATTAAATTTAAAATTTCAAAACATCATAAATAAGTCTAGTTGAATAAAATATAATTCTAAAACCTAAAATTTCTTTTAAAATATGTCAGATCAATATAGATGAAGTAATATAATTCTGAAAGAATGTTACTTATAGATAGATACATATATGATATATAGATATGACATTTTGATTTTCCAATCACACACTTAAATTTCAGTTAAAAGAGAAAAGCAAAAAAGAATAAAACAAGAGAAAAGTAAAAAAAAAAAGATTGTATATATACCAATAATTGCACAAAGTACATTCAAGAAAGTGCAATTCTCATAAAATTTTCATTGTGCTATCTTAACATAAAGATTCTTTCAATTGAATGACGGCAACTAATTAATGCATTTGTTATAAGTACATGGAAGATACATGAACTACGTGCCAATGACTTTCCATTTAATTAATTAATTCATTTATTATTTTCTTGAAGTGAATTTACCAGTAATTAGTAGTAATATTACAGAAGTGGTATTTAGATGAGGAGTAAAAAACATGGTTCAATATTTAAGAAATATTTTGATAGATTAACTTTACATTGAGAGTGTTTTTCATTTTTAATATAATATAATGATTGTTATTATTAATTTTTTTCATTTTTTATGCTTTACCACCAATGTTATTGATCATTGTATTTCACTGACTTTTTTTTTTTTTTTTATGCTTTTGTAATTTTAGCATATACTACACAAAAGTAAAAGTGGGATCTCCGCCAAGAGAATACAATCTGTTGGTAGATACTGGGAGTGAGATCTCGTGGATTTCATGCAATTCTTGCAACAATTGCCCTCGAACAAGTGGACTTGGGGTAAAAAAAAATTCATACTCTTGTTATTTTTTTAAGTTTCTTGAAAAGTTATTTTTAGAATTTTCTAACATCATTATTATTGTCACGACCCAAGCCTAGGGCCTAGACGTGACATGGCGAATGAGGAACCCGAAAGTACCTCAAACAAGCCTCTTAGCATTCTTTTAGCCTTTCATAGGTAATGATGATAAATAAACAAGCGGAAATCATATTAAATCTTCAACTTACATATGTCCAACAATACCTCTAACTATTAGATTTAACGGGGCTAAGACAAGTCCCTAGCTCACCCTCAATCATAATAGAAGAAATTCCATAGTAAAATATCTTAACATATCATAAACTAGAAAGATAAAGGAGTATTGTTCCCGGAACATGGGAACTCACCAAAAGTAGTCTTCAATGGAATATCAACTAGCCACGTGGAGGAGAATGAGGAGGAGCACTGATCCCTACATGGTGATATCATGTAGGCAAAAGAGTATGCATTAGTACTTTGAATGTACTAAGTATGTAAGGATGCATGAACATTGAGGAAACATTAAAACATTTATGTAATATGGAACATAATTTAATGTATGCATAATAAATCATATATATATCCTTTAAAACATTCATTTTGTGGGAAATTAACCATAACCGACATTTAAGACCATGCGAGCTATTACATGGAATCCAACATAACCCCCTACGTTGGTCGGGGAGACTACTTGCCGGGTAGAACTCCGTCAACTTCATTCGTTTCTTTAACTTTAACTTTAAGGGCTATTTATGGATCCATTAGCCTAAGCCTACAAGGGCTCCTATGTTGGCACATAGTTAATGAGACAAGGGGTTGCTACTAGGATTCTCTTACCGAATCCCACCTCAATGCCTCATTCGGTGCTAAGTCAATCCCACGGAATAGTTTAATACTTCAAAATATTCATAGCATATAACCTGAGAATTCAAACATCATATTCGGTAGAATAGCTCATTAAAACATTTGATAATTCAAATATGCAAGAATTGTCCTTATTGCATAAAGAATTCATCATTCATATCATTTCATCATTCTTTCATTTCATAAGACTCCCTTTTTGATCATAGATATTTCTTTCATAAACATTTATTTGGAGTCAAAGCTTTCAAGTCAAACTTTATTTAAAACATAGTAAAACTAGGTGGGTTCAAATCACTTCAACTTGCAAATATGTATGTAAATAAATATACATAAATACTTTGAAATCCATTAATTAAAAATCACGCTTTAAACAACCCACCATGAATTTCAAGAACCTTTAAATAGATAATTAGAGGGTTTACTTGTAAATCATCAATTCATACATATGAAATTATGTTGCATCAAAATAGAGCAATAATCATTAGTTTAATCATAATTCATACTATTAAGTAAAAATAAGAATTAACGTAAGAAAATATTACTTGAAATCAAGATATTTAATTGAAAGAGTTTTTGGACTACATGGGTGGAAGAACCCATTGATAAACACACACACAACTTAGAGTAGAGCTTAAAGAAAATAAATATAATTTATCATATAATCAAAATAATTTAGACATGAGAGTGAAAGAAATACTCTTATTGAAACCTTACATACCTGGAGACCGAAGCTTTAGTTGGTACCGAAAGACTTAATGAACACTCTTGAGTCCTAGCTTCTCTCCTCGCCGGAAGGTTTTGTGTACTACCGGAGTATATGAATCACCGGAATAGTATTTCTTCACTACTAAGAACTAAAACTATATTTGAGAATGTGTAAAGAAGTGTATAGAGAGAAGATTTGCTTGAGAAAGCTTGATGAATAAAATGAGGAAATAAGGTGGGTATTTATAGGTGGGAAAGAGGACCTAACAATAAATAAAATAATTATAAATAAAAATCTAAAAATTTAGTGGAATATATTGATGTCATGGATGATGTTAAATGGAGGACAAATTATGTCATGAGTGATGTCAAATGTATCTAGATCTTTCTATGGTAGGTGAAATGAGTTATCTTTGACAGAATACTCGTTTTGGGAGCTGCGTTTGAATAAGATAAATTCCTTATTAGGATTTGGTGTCTTCATAAGAATTGTACATATGGAAGTCTAGTTTCATATCGTTCAATAATCAACCAATTTGGATAAACCTACAGTGAGATATGAATTTTCTTCTATAAACACTCATTTCCGTCACAGCATCCTACCTTACAAAGATTAATTTATTTGACCTACTTAACCTCCGAATATTAAAATATGGTCTTCATAAAAGTTGTAGGTAATGATCTTGTGGTTACTCAGAAATTTGAATCACTCAATTTGGATATTCCTATGAAAAGTTATGACCAAAATACAGAGGCTGTATCATGTTTAGGCAAAAATTAAAACATCGTACACAACGTTTTTAGGGGATGTTACATTATCTCCCCCTTGGGAACATTCGTCCTCGAATGAGAAAAGACTTAGTTTGAGTAGAGTAGAGTGTTAACAAACAACCTATCATTAATGCAACAGTGTAATTTAAAATATCATTTAAAATATATTTCATAATTTTGCAAGCATATGACAAGAAAAGTTGAGATGTAAGGATTTCAAGTAATTGAGCAAGGACAACTTAATACCTTAGGTTTGGGTAGAGGGTAAAAGATGAGGGTATCTCTTAATCATATCCGCTTCCGCTTCCCATGTTGCACTTTCTATTTGTTGATTCCTCCAAAGGACTTTAACAGATGCAATTTCTTTGTTCCTCAATCTCTTAACTTGCCGGTCCAAAATTTCCACAGGAACTTCTTCATAGGTCAAGTTTTCTTCAATATTCACTACTCCCATAGGTACAATGGAACTAGGATCACCCACATGTTTTTTCAACATAGACACGTGAAACACCGGATGAACCATGGCCATTTCCAATGGTAATTCCAACTCATATGCAACTTTACCAACACGTCTCACGATTCTATAAGGCCCTACATATCTAGGGCTCAATTTCCCTTTCTTACCAAATCGAACCACACCTTTCATGGGTGAAACCTTCAGATACACCCAATCATCCACATTAAACTCAAGATCCCTTCTCCTAGTGTCAGAATAGGACTTTTGATGACTTTGAGCCGTCTTCAACCTTTCTCTAATGATCTTCACCTTCTCTAAAGCATCAAGTACCAAATCGGGGCCCAACAAGGTCATCTCACCTACTTCGAACCAACCAACCGGTGATCTACATCGTCTCTCATACAAAGCCTCAAACGGTGCCATCTCAATACTTGAGTGGTAACTATTATTATAGGCAAACTCGATGAGAGGTAGATGATCATCCCAATTCCCTTTAAACTCCAACACACAAGCCCTTAACATATCCTCTAGTGTTTGAATCGTCCTTTCGGCTTGCCCATCCGTTTGAGGATGGAATGCTGTGCTCAACTTTACCTTAGTACCGAGGCCTTTTTGAAATGATCTCCAGAAGTGAGAAGTGAATTGGGTACCACGATCCGAAATAATGGATAATGGCACACCATGCAACCTCACCAACTCCCGAATATACAACTTGGCATAGTCTTCGGCACTATAGGAAGTTTTAACCGGTAGGAAGTGAGCTGACTTAGTCATTCTATCAACAATTACCCAAATTGAGTCATGACGCTTCCGGGTATGAGGCAAACCCACTACAAAATCCATATTCACATCTTCCCACTTCCAAGTTGGGATTTCAATGTCTTGGGCTAGGCCACCCGGCCTTTGATGTTTGGCCTTCACTTGTTGGCAATTCGTACATTCGGACACAAACCTTGCTATGTCCTTCTTCATGCCACCCCACCAATACAACTCCTTGAAGTCTCGGTACATTTTCGTTGAACCGGGATGAATGGAGTATGTAGAATTATGAGCCTCTATCATGATCAAACTCCTTAAGCCATCAACATTTGGAACACATATCCGACCTTGATAGTACAGTACCCCATCTCCCCCTTGGGAAAAGACCTCTATCTTCTTTTCCTTTACCAACTTCTTTAACTCGATAAACTTTGGGTCAAGATCTTGCTTGGCTTTAACATCCACCACCAAAGAGGATTCAGACCTATTTTGAACAACCATACCCCCATCATTAGTACCACACAACTTCACCCCTAATCTAGCCAATCGGTGAACATCTTTCACCAACTCCCTCTTACTTTCATCCACATGGGCCATACTCCCCATAGACACTCTACTAAGTGCATCAGAAACCACATTAGCTTTACCCGGATGATAGTGCACACTCATGTCATAGTCTTTAAGGAGTTCTAGCCACCTCCTTTGCCTTAGGTTAAGGTCCTTTTGGGTGAACACATACTGAAGACTCTTATGATCAGTATACACATCCACATGCACCCCATAGAGGTAATGCCTCCAAATCTTCAGAGCAAAAACAACGGCCGCCAATTCAAGGTCATGGGTAGGGTAGTTACGCTCATGCACCTTTAATTGCCTAGAAGCATAGGCTATGACCTTGCCGTTTTGCATTAAGACACAACCTAAACCAATATTTGAAGCATCACAATAAACTACAAACCCCTCTAATCCTTCTGGGAGAGTTAAAATAGAAGCAGAGGTAAGTCGATCTTTTAAGGTCTGGAAACTCTTCTCACACTCATCAGTCCATATGAATTTGGATTTCTTTTGGGTCAATTTTGTCATAGGAGATGAGATGGAAGAAAAGCCTTTGACGAACCTTATATAGTACCCGGCTAGACCTAAGAAGCTCCTAATGTCTGCAGGAGATAATGGTCTAGGCCAATTTTTGACTGCCTCTATTTTCTTAGGATCAACCTTGATTCCATCACCGGACACTACGTGACTAAGAAATGCTACCTCCTTTAACCAAAATTCACACTTACTAAATTTTGCAAATAATTGTCTATCCCTCAGTGTTTGAAGCACAACTCTCAAGTGATTTTTATGTTCTTCCTCACCCCGAGAGTAAATTAAAATATCATCAATGAAGACTACTACAAAGGTATCAAGGTAAGGTTTGAACACCCTATTCATCAAGTCCATAAACATCGCCGGTGCATTCGTCAACCCAAAACTCATCACCACAAACTCATAGTGACCATACCTTGTTCGGAAGGCTGTTTTGGGAATGTCACACTCCCTTACCTGTAGTTGGTGATAGCCGGACCGAAGGTCGATCTTGGAGAAGTGACTTGCCCCTTGCAATTGATCAAACAAGTCATCTATTCTAGGGAGTGGGTACTTGTTCTTAATGGTCATCTTATTTAATTGCCGGTAGTCTATGCACATTCGAAGTGACCCATCCTTCTTTCTTACAAATAGAACGGGAGCACCCCATGGAGAAATACTTGGTCTTATTAACCCCTTCTCTAACAAGTCCTTTAACTGTTCCTTCAACTCTTTTAATTCTGCCGGGGCCATACGGTAAGGAGGAATAGAGATAGGTTGGGTATCAGGGAGGAGATCGATACCAAAATCAACTTCCTTTTCGGGAGGGACACCAGGAAGGTCATCGGGAAATACATCGGGGAATTCATTGACTATAGGAACTGACTCAAGAGAAGGACTTTTGAAGTTGACATCCCTAACCCTCACAATGTGGTAAATACATCCCTTAGAAATTATTTTGCGGGCCTTAAGATAAGAAATAAATTGACCCTTCACCACCGAATCATGACCCTGCCATTCAATAACAGGCTCATTTGGAAATTGGAATTTGACTCAACGATTCCTACAATCTATGGAAGCATAAGATGCATGTAACCAATCCATCCCAAGAATGACATCGAAATCTATCATGTCAAGCTCAATGAGATCACAAGGAATAACTTTATGCAAGACAGACACAAGGCAACCCCTATAGACCTTTCTAGCAATAACTGACTCACCAACGGGGGTAGACACCAAATAGGGCTCTAATAATATTTCAGGTAAAACATCAAATCTATTAGCAAGGAATGGAGTAACAAAAGATAAATTTGCACCCAGATCTAATAGTGCATACACATCAAAAGAAAAGACCTTTAACATACCGGTAATGACATTAGGTGCATCCTCAACCTCTTGTCTCCCATGCAAGGCGTAAAAGCGGTTGGTGCGTTGGACACTACTCCTTGTACTTGTTGACCATGAACAATTTGTCCTTGAGTCCTACCACCACCATCTCTACAATCCTTAGCATGGTGGCCCAGCTTGCCACACTTAAAGCATGCATTGGAGCCGGCTAAGCATTCCCCTTTGTGAGTCCTTCCACACTTCTTGCAAGTGGGGAAAGTTTGAGTAGCAACATTCTCTCTTGGAATCATTGGTTTACCACTCTTGTCCTTGTTGAACTTTGGAGGAGGAGTATTGGTGGAACCTTGTCCCACAAATCTTTGCCCACCTTGGCCTTTGCCATTGTTACCATGATCGGACCTTTGAGGGTTAAACCCTCCACCATCCACTCTAGCCTTTTTGAACCCCCTTGATCTCTCTCTAAGCTTCTCTTCTTCGATTTGTTCTGCATAAGTAATTAACCGAGAGATGTCCATCTCCTTGACCAACATGGCTGTTTTGCACTCCTTGGACACCAAGCTTGAGACACCGGAAATAAACTTGCTCATTCTAGCTCTTGGGTCGGAGACCATGAAGGGAGCATACTTTGACAACTTAGTGAATTTGAGAGCATACTCCCTCACGCTCATACTTCCTTGACGGAGGTTGAAAAACTCTTGGATTTTGGCATCCCTTAGCTCCAATGGGAAGAAGCGATCTAAGAAGGCACCTTTAAACTCTTCCCATCCTATCGGCCCTATTTCTTCATCCCTCTCAACAACCCATTGTTCATACCACACTCGAGCCACACCTTTGAGTTGATAGGCCACTAGCTCGGCCTTCTCATTTGGTGGCACACCCATGATGGCCACAATCCGGTACACCTCATTAATGAACTCCATAGGGTCCTCATCTAGTTTAGAACCATCGAACTCGAGTGGATTCATCCTTTGGAAATCCCGAATCCTAGAGGCTGCATTTTGCATTTGGGGAGGAGGAACACCTAGATTCCCTTGGTTAGCTACGACTTGGGCTAACAAAGTAATAACACTGCGAAACTCGGCATGGGTTACCCCGTCCTCATGATGTTGGGCATTAGGAATCGGAAGAGTTTGGTCCTCATCGTCAACCCTTGCTCTTCGAGGTGGTCTTCCACGAGTCATTATCTAGAGAACACAAAATGGGTCGTTAGTTAAAGGAAAGCTTAGGACACTCTAAGGCACGACATGAATTTGAAAGAAGTGAAAATTTTCCTAAACGTCTCATAGTCTCTTATTCATAATTGTGGCGCGCTTCACAACCATGAACAAGAACCTATTCGACGCGGTATGTTGGACTTTCAAGGATCATTCAAAACCTCGGGCTCTGATACCAAGTTTGTCACGACCCAAGCCTAGGGCCTAGACGTGACATGGCGAATGAGGAACCCGAAAGTACCTCAAACAAGCCTCTTAGCATTCTTTTAGCCTTTCATAGGTAATAATGATAAATAAACAAGCGGAAATCATAATAAATCTTCAACTTACATATGTCCAACAATACCTCTAACTATTAGATTTAACGGGGCTAAGACAAGTCCCTAGCTCACCCTCAATCATAATAGAAGAAATTCCATAGTAAAATATCTTAACATATCATAAACTAGAAAGATAAAAGAGTATTGTTCCCGAAACATGGGAACTCACCAAAAGTAGTCTTCAATGGAATATCAACTAGCCACGTGGAGGAGAATGAGGAGGAGCACTGATCCCTACATGGTGATATCATGTAGGCAAAAGAGTATGCATTAGTACTTTGAATGTACTAAGTATGTAAGGATGCATGAACATTGAGGAAACATTAAAACATTTATGTAATATGGAACATAATTTAATGTATGCATAATAAATCATATATATATCCTTTAAAACATTCATTTTGTGGGAAATTAACCATAACCGACATTTAAGACCATGCGAGCTATTACATGGAATCCAACATAACCCCCTACGTTGGTCGGGGAGACTACTTGCCGGGTAGAACTCCGTCAACTTCATTCGTTTCTTTAACTTTAACTTTAAGGGCTATTTATGGATCCATTAGCCTAAGCCTACAAGGGCTCCTATGTTGGCACATAGTTAATGAGACAAGGGGTTGCTACTAGGATTCTCTTACCGAATCCCACCTCAATGCCTCATTCGGTGCTAAGTCAATCCCACGGAATAGTTTAATACTTCAAAATATTCATAGCATATAACCTGAGAATTCAAACATCATATTCGGTAGAATAGCTCATTAAAACATTTGATAATTCAAATATGCAAGAATTGTCCTTATTGCATAAAGAATTCATCATTCATATCATTTCATCATTCTTTCATTTCATAAGACTCCCTTTTTGATCATAGATATTTCTTTCATAAACATTTATTTGGAGTCAAAGCTTTCAAGTCAAACTTTATTAAAAACATAGTAAAACTAGGTGGGTTCAAATCACTTCAACTTGCAAATATGTATGTAAATAAATATACATAAATACTTTGAAATCCATTAATTAAAAATCATGCTTTAAACAACCCACCATGAATTTCAAGAACCTTTAAATAGATAATTAGAGGGTTTACTTGTAAACCATCAATTCATACATATGAAATTATGTTGCATCAAAATAGAGCAATAATCATCAGTTTAACCATGATTCATATTATTAAGTAAAATTAAGAATTACCATAAGAAAATATTACTTGAAATCAAGAGACTTAATTGAAAGAGTTTTTGGACTACATGGGTGGAAGAACCCATGGATAAATACCCACATAACTTAGAGTAGAGCTTAGAGAAAATAAATATAATTTATCATATAATCAAAATAATTTAGACATGAGAGTGGAAGGAATACTCTCATTGAAGCCTTACATACCTGGAAATCGAAGCTTTAGTTGGTACCGGAAGACTTAATGACCACTCTTGAGTCCTAGCTTTTCTTCTTGCCGGAACGTTTTGTGTACTACCCGGAATATATGAATTACCGGAATAGTATTTCTTCACTACTAAGAACTAAAACTATATTTGAGAATGTGTAAAGAAGTGTATAGAGAGAAGATTTGCTTGAGAAAGCTTGATGAATAAAATGAGGAAATAAGGTGGGTATTTATAGGTGGGAAAGAGGACCTAACAATAAATAAAATAATTATAAATAAAAATCTAAAAATTTAGTGGAATATATTGATGTCATGGATGATGTTAAATGGAGGACAAATTATGTCATGAGTGATGTCAAATGTATCTAGATCTTTCTATGGTAGGTGAAATGAGTTATCTTTGACAGAATACTCGTTTTGGGAGCTACGTTTGAATAAGATAAATTCCTTATTAGGATTTGGTGTCTTCATAAGAATTGTACATATGGAAGTCTAGTTTCATATCGTTCAAGAATCAACCAATTTGGATAAACCTACAGTGAGATATGAATTTTCTTCTATAAACACTCATTTCCGTCACAACATCCTACCTTACAAAGATTAATTTATTTGACCTACTTAACCTCCGAATATTAAAATATGGTCTTCATAAAAGTTGTAGGTAATGATCTTGTGGTTACTCAGAAATTTGAATCACTCAATTTGGATATTCCTATGAAAAGTTATGACCAAAATACAGAGGGTGTATCATGTTTAGGCAAAAATTAAAACATCATATACAACGTTTTTAGGGGATGTTACAATTATGTTCTTGCAGGTTGAGCTGAACTTTTATGACATTGGCAACTCAACAACGGCAACTGCCATTTCTTGTTCAGTAGCCCCATTGTGTGAATGCACTAGGACAAAGGAATGTGCTTATACCTTGAGTTACGTGGATGGGAGTCGTACAACTGGCTATTTTGTGTCGGATGTACTACATTTAAACACAATTTTAAGGACTTCGCAAATTGCCAACCCTTCAGCACCAATTATTTTTGGGTTAGTAGTCTTTCTTATAAACTTGTCAAGTCGTCTAGGGTATTATATAAATTTGAATTGGGAATTAAAGCCATATATCATGTTAATTAATTTAAATGCAATCTTAATTTCCTCTTTCAAGTTTAATTAAAGGGAATATGAAATAACCTAGGATTAGCTACTCTCTTAGAAAACAATACAAAGCAATATTAATCAAATAAACAAGACTCATTTCATAAATTAAATTGCAAGAAATAATCAAAACAAAAGCAACCAGAGTAGAATCAAAACCCTATCTATTAGTGTCTACTAAATAATATGCAAATCAGAAATTTAACTAAATACACCAAGAATATTCAATACAAAACAAGGAATTAAAGAAAAAGTAAACGGATTAAGAAATTCTCATTAGATACTTCATACTTCAAATGGTGTAGATAGCTTAAGCCTTTGCTTCCAAAGCTTAGAAATTAGCCAAGGATGAAAATAGTATCACTTAGTAGCTACAAAGTTGTGTTATATAGAGACCCTTTTTTTTTTGTTAATACAACACCACTTAGACATTATCTGGGTAATTGGGTTAAAAAAAGTCCAAGTTTTGTTTTTATAGTACCCCAATTTTTTCAATTTTAAATATGACAAAATCAACCGTAAATTTGCAGATTTACAAATCTGGCCAATTTTTGTGCATTTGGCCACTTTTTTCATTTTCTTCAAAAGTAGTTAGGGTTAGGGTTAGGGTTGGGGTCAGGTCGAGGTCTCAGGTCAGGATCAAGTCGGGGTTGGGGTCAAGTCTCAAGTTAGAGTCGGGGTCAGGGTCGGATCTCAGGTCTAGATCGGAGTTGAATCTCGAAGCGGGGTCATGGATCGAGATTGAATTTGGGGTCGAGGTATCACATCGGGTCTCGAATTGGGAGTGGGGGTTTGGCTCGGGAATATCAGATCGGGGTTGAGTTCGAGTCTCAAGTCTCAGGTCGAAGTTGGGGTCGGATCTCATATCGAGGTCGGAGTTGGGTTTTAAGTCGAGGTTGGGTTCTGATCTCTAGTTGGGTGTCGGAGTCGGGTCTCCTATCGGGGTCGGGGTTGGGTGTCATATGTCGATATCAGGGTCAAAATTGGGTCTCAGGTAGGGGTATCGGGTCAAGTTTCGAGTAGGGGTATCAGGTCAGGTCTCGGGTTGGGAGTAGGGGTCGAGGTCGGGTCTTAGGTATCAGGTCGGGGTTGGGGTCAGATTTCGAATCGAGGTCGGATTGGGTCTCAAGCCTAGGTTGGGGCCAGGTCTCAAATCGGGTGTTGGAGTCGGGTCTTTGATCAGGGTTGGGATCAGATTTAGGTGTGGGGGTTCAGGGTTAGAATTGAATCTCGAACCGGATGTTGACGTCGGTAGTCGAGGTCAAGTTAGGTCTCGGGTTAGGGCCGAGTCTCGATGTCATATTCTGATTCAAAAGTTGGATTCTGAGTCAGATGTTAGAGTCGGGAGTAGGGCTCGAGTCTCAAATCAGGGTCAGATTTGGGTGTCGGAATCATATTCTAGTTTGAATGTTGAATCTCGAGTCGAGAGTCGGAGTTAGGTCCTAGGTTGGGTCTTGGGACCACATTTTGATTCAAGTCATGGCCAGGGTCGGGTTCTAGTTTGAATTTCGAATCCCATGTCGTGAGTAGGGGTCAGGTCCTGGATCAAGTGTTGGGGTCGTGTGTCAGATTGATTTCGAGGTTGGTTTTTGGATCAGAAACGATTTTCCTAAAATACTTTCTTAGATTCAATAGAATTCTCAATTCTGTTGGGAGTTGTCCATTCATTTTATTTCAAATAAAATAACTTAAATGTTTAAGAGTTAGATAATTCTAACTTCAACAATTTTATATGAGTTAAGCTTATGAGTTAATTAATTAATTCAATATTAAAAATAGATTTAAACTACTTAATAACTATGAAAGAGATATGAAATATTTCCAAATTACTTTATCGAGCTTAAATTTTTATATTTTAAATGGTTTAGGAAAAAAAAATACGAGCAATAAACTTGATAAACAGTTTTAATGTAGCAAATATAAAGATAAGAAAGTGAAAATAGAAATAGAAATCTGGGCTTTTAGCCCAAATTCGAACACTCCAGGCTGCTGCTGAAAATTTGGGCGTTGGCCCAATTTCTGTTATTTATTTTAGGACTCTTAATCTATCTTAACTTTATATGATAAAACTAAACATCACATAAACAAAGGAATTAGTTATTTAAATATGCTTGGAACTTATTCTATGCATCAAGAGTGTTAAAATAATTGAAAACTAATCTTTGCCAATTCTGAGAAAGGAAGAAGACCTCAAATATAATTCAAATAAACCTTAAGCTACAACAATTTTCAATCCTTTAGGGGTCGTTCGGTGTGGTGGATAAGACAAAATAATCTTAGGATAAATTTTTAGTAACCCTTAATTGTTTATTTGGTTACAAAGTGTGGTATAACTTATTCCAAGATTAATAATTATGACTGTGATAAGTTATCCTTTTCCTTGAGTGGTATAGCAATCCCGTGATAACTTATCCCGGGATAAAGTGGGTAAATGACAAAAATATCCATTTAAACCCTTTTTTTACGTCACTTTTTACATTCATAAGGGTATTTTTTGTAAACAAATAATTTATTCCTAAAATTTATATAATGCATATTATTTTGAATGCAACAAATCAAACACTCAATAAAAAATAATCCATTACAACTTATTCCATCATAACTTTTCCCATCATTATTAATCTCATCATAACTTGTATTCAAACCAAACCAAAGAGCAGAAGATCTATTAAGAACACTTGATTTTAACTAAAGAATTTGAAATACAAAGAGGCACATGATGTACATTTATCTTAGCAGAATACCAAAATGATTTAAATGAACTTGACACAATTTCACCTCCGACTTCTTCAAAATAACGAAGAAGAACGATAAATTTCCTGATTGAAAATCAAAGATTTCTCCCAAATTCATAGTCGAGAAAGATATATATATATATTAATTTTTAGCCTAAAACCCGTCATATCAACTGTAGCATGTGAGGTCGATTCTTGCTTGACTTCTGCGCTCACCCGAGACGAGTTAAAATTATTAAAGAAGTTCAATGTGGGACTTTGGATTTTTTCCAACAAACCTTTATGATACATTAGTTGAAATATTAGTCAAATTGATTTGAACTTATTAAAGTTGGAATAAAATAAATTATTGGATCAATTAATTATCAAGCCTTTTACTTTAACAAGGTAAAATTGTAAATTAATCGATTTTGAAAAAATAAAAATAAAACACATACTTAATTGAAGATTTGTTTTGATATAAAATCATTTCGTATTCTTTATATTATTCAAAATAAATTTAAGCTATATAATTTGCCAACTAAAATGTTGAAATCTTCTTGAAAAATATTTTTCACTTATATATATATTTTTTCTATTTTATTTGAAAATCAAGAAACTAGATTAATTAACTAAAATTGTGGTTGAAGGTCCAAAATTAAATGTCAATTAGTGGTTACAATAGCTTATAAGTTACAATCTAAAGTAATGTTAAAAGAATCAAAGCAGTAAACACAAGAATGAAGCTTACCTACTTTGGGGCTCACGCATAGCTTTTTCCTATTTTATTTGTGATTTACTCACTTTTAAGTGGGTTAATTAAGAGTAATATTTTTAATACAACTCACCAACATACTCAAATATGAAGAAAAAAAAAAATATAAATTACCAACACTAGGATTCTGATATCTTCATTTGAAATCAAAACAGGTGCAGTACCTCTCAATTTGGCAATCTGGCCGTGACAGACAAAGCACTAGATGGAATTCTCGGATTTGATCGATATAGTATATCAATAATATCTCAGCTCTCTTCGCGTGGAGTTTCTCCTAAGGTGTTTTCGCATTGCTTGAAAGGAGAGGGCGAGAATGGAGGTATATTAGTTCTCGGCGAGATTCTGAATCCGAGCATGGTCTATACTCCCCTTGTTCCATCAAAGTACGTGTAATTTTATATATTTTTAATTATCACATTTTCATGTCAAATCTTTGTTAACATAGAAAAGAAGAATCATTTATTTTCAAGAGACTTATATTTTCTTCAACGTATGTTTCTAGAAGTTGTTATTTTTACATGTAAAATAGAATAGGATGACATCTAATTTGTTTATGCTCTCTCCTCTTGCAGGGGTCATTACAACGTCCATCTGCAAAGCATAACCGTCAATGGAAAATTTTTGCACATTGATCCAACAATATTTGCAACCATCGAAGATCGAGGAACTATTTTTGACTCTGGTACTACTCTGAATTATCTTGTCGCAGAGGCGTATGATTCTGTAATTAGTGCTGTAAGTATTCTTCATCACATTTTATTCTAAAATTGTTTGATTATATACAATTTAATATATTTACTATTGTTTTGAAAAATGCCTAATTTGATAATATAGTCATTGAAACTCGCAGAAATAATCTTCAACTAAAATCACAAAAACAAATTCACATGTAATTTCCTAGCCAATAAAATCTTCATGTAGATTCTAAGAAATTTCCAAGTAAATTCTTAAGAAATAATTCGTGATAAAAATAGCAATAACAAAACACCTAAATAATTCGGTAGGTAATAATATTCCTGGATAAATTCTCAAGAAATATCCCCACCTAAAATTGCAGTAACAAAGTTCCTAAGTAATTTTCCTAGGTAAATTTTTAAGAAATAATCTTTGAATAAAATTACAGCAATAAAATCCTCAAATAATTGTCTAGGTAATAAAATTCTCAAGTAAAGCTCCAAAAAATTATTTGGAGGTAAAACCTGGATGCATTGTAACCTGGGAATTCCATGCGAATTCACATAGAAAATAAAGATTTTATATTTTTATTGATTGTTACATAATAACCTACAAAGATGATACTTGGACAATATTTTTTTCAAGTAATTTCTTGGCGCTAAATGACATCAAGGCACACGGATTTACTATAAAAAAAATCATATCCGCATGTAAATAATATATAATTAAGGAATTTGTAGATTTTCGCATGAAAATTTTCAAAAGTTATGAGGTAAAAGAATTGCTTGTAAAATTTCCATATAATTTGATTGTTTTTGTAGGGATGGGACCTATTACATTTTTCTATTAACCTATTATTAACTATGAAAAAAAGGCTGCGAATGCTAATTCTAAAGTGATATCTTAAACAAGCTAATTGTCATCATTTCTGGTGGGAATTCCAGGATGTTCTAATGAAGCTATCTAGTTCAGGTTTTAAACGTAAATTACTTTGACAATTTAATTGATGATCAAGTAATTACAAACTTCAACAATAATATTAGGTTAAATAATCCTAGTAATCAATGTATATAATAGTCAAGAAAATATAATAATTAAAATCTTGGATTTACAAAAAAAAATATTTGAACCTTAAAAAAGGTAGTTAGATCATAATTAAAGACATTTCATAATTGTGGTAATTCGATATTTTCACAACATAATATACAAATTTGTATTGCAGTATAATATATTTGATAGTTATTTAATAATATTTGGTAGCATATTTATAAGGAAACTAATATTTGGTAGCATATTTATAAGAAAATAATTAGTTTTCCTTAATATTTGGTAGCATATTTATAAGGAAATAATTAGTTTTCTTATTTAAATATTGTATCACAATATATATATTCTCTCTTGGGGAATGAATGAACACGGAAAAAGTTTACATAGTTCTTTTCATGGAATCAGAGCCTCTACGATCTTGATAGTGAATCAAAGCGCTTCCGTTGTCGGCGGACGGCTATTACCCATATATGCCGCCCGTCTGGCTCATGGTTATGTTAACAAAAGTAGGATCAATGTTATATGTATGAATCTCATATGCAAGGGAAGAAAATTCAGTCAGACAGGTCACTGTGCGTCAATTTTCGGTGACTTTCTAGGGTTGTTTTGTGTCAACCCTATATCCCTCAGTGTTTGTGTAGCACCGTGTCATCTTTTCGGTGACTACTTTCTCCTATCCAATTTGCGTAGCACTTCCAAATTAAGGTCTCATTCTTCCCTTGATTCACGATCCTTGCAGCTGAATTAATCCCCCATGTGTCGGGACCTGAACCGTGTAGGGTCGTGCCATCAAACCGACCCTATCCATATAATTTCTAGTTTCTAGTAAGGTCATCCCATCAAAGTTTTTTTTATCGTAAATTTTCATGGTTGGTGAGGACGTACCTCCTCCATCACCACCCAAAATTGAGTCTAATTCTCCCTATTTTCTCGGCCCTCAAGACCGACCCGGGGACTATATCACGCCCACTCGTTTCAAGGGTGACAATTTTGATGAATGGACAACCGACATACAACCAAAGCTCTCGGCAAAACTCAGTTTGACTTCTTGCTTTTCAAGTTGGGCATTTTTGATTTCCATGCTCCAACTTGAGGGGGTATTGCAGTATAATATATTTGATAGTTATTTGATAATATTTAATAGTATATTTATAAGGAAACTAATATTTGGTAGCATATTTATAAGGAAATAATTAGTTTTCCTTAATATTTTGGTAGCATATTTATAAGGAAGTAATTAGTTATCTTATTTAAATATTGTATCACAATATATATATTCTCTTGGAAATAAATAAACACGGAAAAAGTTTACACAGTTCTTTTCAATTTGTGAAAACTTCTTTCTTGTAGATCAAATAAAGTAGATTCCAATATTTCTTCTAATGCATTAAAGGCTACATGTGCAGGGAAGCAAGCGAATTTACTAATTTTCTTAACTTTTCTTTTAACTTATTTATTTACAGATAACTGCCGATATTTCATCTTATGCCACATCAATCATATCAGGAATGACTCCATGCTATCTAATTTCTTCAAGGTTAACGTTTTGTATTTCGATAAGTGAATATTTAATTCAAATTATTAAGTACCTAAATTATCTCTTTGGTGACTTGAACAGGTTCTCAAATAATGTAACGGAGATGTTTCCTCGAGTTACTCTTCACTTTGCTGGTGGTGTATCCATGGATTTAAGACCAGCCGACTACCTCAGTTTTGTGGGATCTTTTGTGAGTATTGGATTTTGTATTTGTATGTAAAATCTTTTATGACAAGTCATATTAACTTAGTCATCTTTTTATGTACTACAAAGATAAGTTACTCTATTAGATGTGTGTAACAGGAAGATACTGCTCAGTGGTGCATTCTCTTAATAAAAAGAGATCCGAGCCTAACAATTTTAGGAGGTTAGTTTTTGAATACGAGTAATAGTTATTTTTCGTACTTCATTGCTTAATTCAATATTAGATTAAGAGCCTGTTAGGATGAACTTATATAATTTAACCAACTTATAAGTTAAAAAAAATAGGTGCAGCCAACTTTTTTTTTTTGACTTATAAACTGTTTTCAATTTATAAGCTGCTAAAATAAGTGCATCCAAACAAATCTAATTATTTATTGAGGCTTATTTTAAGCACAAAATGACTTTAAATTGGCTAGCCTAACACTTAAAAAAATTAAAAATAGCTTATAAGTCAATCCAACGGGCTGTAAGACGAAAACAAGTACTTCTTGTCAGTTGTAATAAACAAAGTTGCTTATGTTAGTTTCAATTATATTACGTAATATGTATCAAGTGGAATGCTAGAAATATGTCATTATGTGGTTTACCATATAAAATACGTAACTTTTTTAATTCTCTAATTGCATTGCTTGCATTATAACTGTAGATAATCTGGTTGACACTAATTATATCTCTTTCTCTTGTTACACAGATATTGCTCTTAGAGATAAGAGCATTGTATATGATTTGGCTCAGCAGAGAATTGGTTGGGCAGATCATGATTGTAAGTAAAAATATTTAAAATTTAATTTTTTGACATTATTAACTTATCAAGAAAAAGCTCTTATATTATTGATTATTCACAAATTCTTTTTATTATATATAGGTTCATTACCAGTAAATGTGTCTATACCCTCTGGCACAAATCAAGTCATCAATGCTAGAGCCGTACTCTTTCATATGCTAGAGTCAATGCTCCTCATTTACTTATTATGGAGGTGATGTTTGATCCTCTATTTGTCTTATATTATAACTTAATTATGTTTTAATCTGTTAATGTAAGAGATTGCGGAATTGTGAAATCATGAACAACCAAATTGGGATTTTATCACTTGATCGACTACTCAAATGTTGAAATATTTTCAGCTGCATATTTTGGATAGTATTAGTAGTAGTAATAGTAGTTGTTGTGAGCTTTTGTATTAATGGATAGTAGCTGAATAAATCCTTTAAACTTAGATTACTTGTGATTTTTTAGCATGTTGGACTTCTATATCGACTTCTTTGATCTTATTGCAAACACTAGAGCCATCACGACCACCCGGGGCTTGTGTGATCTTCATCGATCTTGTATAATAATTCACATCAAAACCCCTTCCTAGGTGCCTGCGCTGCATTTATATTAGCTTCTTGGAGATTTGACTGAGAGAAGGATTTACGCGAAAAATAGTGAAAAAAGAGATTGCTCAATCTAATGGCTTTCTGATCTTTTCCCCTGTACCTAAACATGTCATGTTTGTAACGACTCTGGCTAAACCTTTACCACTATATTTATAGGGTACATTGTATTGTATGTATCTAACTATTGTTGACTCTTCATAATTTTTTTTACCTCTATTTATGTTCCGTTATTAAGGAAATCTACAGATGGTTTACATGTCGGAAGTCACTGGACTAATATGAGTTTGTATCGGGGTGAAACATTTCCTATAAGTAACTTTTTCAATTTTAGAGATTTGAACTCGAAAACTCTAACTAAAAATTAAGGACTCCTTAATAGGTGATATGATAATAAAAATTTTAAATTCGGTAAATCAAAATATAGGGATAATACATAAATATCTTCTCTTTAACTATAATCGAAATCACTTAAACACACCTAAACTAAGCTAAGGTCCTATAACCCATCCCCCCAACTGATTTTTTTACGTAATTTCGTCCATCTTATTTGTCTACGCAGCACACTCCATCAACTTTATTTAATGAAGCGTAACCAGGCGTGCCCCTCGCGAATTTAAGTTAAACAAAAATAATTTGTTTTCCACTTATGCTACCAAAATATTCCACATGAAATTTAATTTCCCATTTAACTTTATTACCTTTCCCAAAAATCTTATGGTGTTAAATACAACTTTTGATCTTTCTGGGACATGCTCATTTATTAGGGTTTATCGTATGGTGTTAAAGTATAGACGAAATATTCGTAATGATGTTGTTGTTGTTTAGTTGGTTTGAGTTAGGATTTCTTTATTGTTATTTAGCCGTGCATGTGTGAGTGCACTTTTTAAAATAGAAAAGACAAGACAAAGATGAGTTGGGTATTGTGTCTTACAGTAAAGATAGCTTGGGTGTTGTGTGAGTGTGTCTGTATGTGGTGTTACGTGTGGGGCTATAGTAACATTAAAAGTATTGGTGGTCTCCTAAAATTAACATCAACTTTCACTTAGACATCTCAATTAAAATTTGTTTATTTTAGAAACCTTAAGTAAGGCTCCGATGTGTCATTTTGACACTTTTTTGATAATCATCAAAATATATTAAGTGTGTAATGCACTCGCCTGACGTGTCAAAAGTAACGAATTAAATATAGACATGTGACATATATATCAAAAATAATTATCAAATAATGACTTTTGAATAGAAAAAAATGACCAATAATTTGATGACACGTGACATTTTTTTATTCAAATAATAATTTTTTTAAAAAATAAAAATTAACAACTATTAACCCCCACCCTATCAAAAGTCTTCCAACACCACCAACCCGCCGTCGTCTTCCAACACCACCCACCCGCGGCCGTCTTCCAACACCACCTTTTTTCACTCCATATACAAATGAACATACATGCATCCTCAATTTCATCTCCTTCATTGTCTCTTTTCAGAAAAATACCATTTCTTTTTTACCCTTAATTTTCACTAATTTGGTAAATTCACATTGGATTTCTATTGATTTCTTCATTGTCCAGCTAAAACGGAAGTAAAGGATGTCCAAAACTTTAAGTGCTGAAAGCAGGGGCCGGCGATGAAGCAACAGTCGGAGGAGCCACCCACCGCCGCCATCTCAACCGGAGATAAATATAAAATTACTAATAAACATAAAAATCCCACAAATGAAAACACATTATACAAGAAAAATTATTAAAATCCAGCACCGATCTGTGAAATAGTAAAATGAAAGGTTAATTAATAAGTAAGAGGTATGATTGACAAAAATGGAGCTAAATAATCAAAACAAAATCGTGCTAATTGATTTTGCAGAAGAAGAACAACAAATGAAGAAGAAGAATGCTAAAAAATGAAGAAGAAGAAGAATTTTTTTTAAAGAAAAAACGTTCTTCACGCGCTTAAAAAGGGTGCAGCACACGCAATGTGCCAAGTCAGCACAAAGTGTCAGAGTGATACATCGGAGCCTTACTTGAGGTGTCTAAAATGAACAGAGCCAAATTGAGGTGTATAAGTGAAAGTTGATGTCAACTTTAAGGGGCCACCGATGGATTTCGCCTTAAAAGAATTTGTGTAGGGTCACATTCTAAGAAGACAAAATAGGTTGTGTGTTGTGTATGTTTGAGGTCTGTATGTGTGGGATTATAGGTCTGTATTGTAGGGGTTGTAGTAACATTAAAGAACTTAGGGATTGTAGTAACATTAAAGAACTTACTTTAACTTACTTGAACTGCTTGGGTATCTGTTTTTTTCTAAATTCTTATATTCTATTAGTGACTTGTACTTAGTTATTGACTTGTGCTTAATTATAAGTGTGATCGGATATTTATCAATTAGTGACTTAATTATAGGTGTATATGTGGGTATTCTATTTAGTGACTTGTACTTAGTTATTGACTTGTACTTAATTATTAGTGACTTGACTGGAAATCTGTCTATTAGTAACTTAATTATAAGTGTGTATGTGTGTATTCTATTAGTTACTTGCACTTAATTATTGTTTATGTTTATGAATGTAGGTACGTATGAGTGGATTCACATTCATTACTATAAAGTTTTATCATGGTGGGGCCTCATTATTTGAAGGTGAGGATGTGGATATAAATGTTGAGTGAGTGAATATAAAAATATTGACGTGGATACAATATCCTATTTTGAGATTAAAGACTACATTAAAGAACTAAGGTATAGCCCAAATTGCAAATTTAGTATCCGGCCACCTAACAGTTGCATCTTAGGAGATATTGACAATGATGATATTCTCTTATTAATGTGTCATTGTTTGCAAAGTGGGGCTACTTTGGATGTATATGTGCACATGAATGAGGAGAAATCTGGTGAACCTTTTAATAAAGTGGGGACCACTAAAAATCTAGGAGATAATGAAGTAGCTGAGGCTGCTTTAAATGGAGTAGATGTATCTTTAAATACTACCTCAAATATTCCTTCGATATCAGATCCAATAGTTCCAAATAATGATCCATCAGATTCTGAAGATAGTGACTACTCTGTGAAAGAACTTGATGAATCAACTGATGAAAGTAATGATTCTGAAAATAGTGAACTGATTGAAATGATAATTATGAAAGTGATGTTCATGAGGAGTTAGTACAGTTTAGGGCTACGGATAGATCACTTTCGAGGAGGAAAAGAAGTGAGAGAATTCCTGCAGACACTGAAAAAGTACCATGTGGTAATGCTGGATCAGATCTTGGGTTTGATGAGACTTTTGTTAGTAAAAATTCTTTAGAAGGAAGTTTAGGAGGTGATGAACCATATTATGCAAGTTCTGATGCTTGTAGCTTTGAAACTGACACAAATGATAGTTGTCTTGAGAAAGGTGAAAAAATGAGGCTCAAATTGCCTAGAACAAGAAGGAAAAAATAAATCAAAATAGTTTCAGATTTGATCCCAACAGTAACAAGATTATGTGGCAGTTGGGTATGATTTTTGAAAGTGTGAAAAAGTTTAGATTGACAATCACTAATTATGCACTTTAGAGAAGGGTTTAGATTGAGAAATATGTAAATAAGCCAACTAGAGTAAGGGTGAGATGTTGTAAGGAAAATTGCAAATGGTTATTATATGCAAGTCTTGACAAAAAGAACTAATAACTTTGTTGTTAGGACTTACATTCCAGTACATCTATGTCATATGACCTCTTGTGCAACTCTAAATTTCTGGCCAGTACTTTTAAAGATAGAGTAATTGAACAACCAAATATCAGAGTGTTCAAGTTGCAAGAGTTAATCAGAAAGAAGTATAATGTGCATGTTGTTAAGACCACAGCTAGAAGAGCAGGAGCTAAAATTCTGAATGAAATTATTGGTGATCATATTAAGGAGTTTGGGAGAATTCTTGATTATAAGGATGAAGTGTAGGTCTAATCATGGGAGTACTTGTGTGTGAAGCTTGGTGAGGCTAATGAACTTCGTAGGCCAATATTTGAGGCATTTTACATCTTCTTTGAAGCACACAAGATGAAATTCATATCATGTAGAAAATGTATTGGGTTGGATGGTTGTTTCTTGAAGGGAGTAGCCAGGGGTCAACTACTTATTGCAGTGGCCAAGAATGGCAATAACCAAATGCTTCCACTTGCTTGGGCAGCAGTGGAAAATAAGAACAAAAATAGTTGGACTTGTTTTATTTCTCTATTGCAAGAAGTCTTGAGATTAGGAGATGGAACGCATTTCACCATTATGTCAGATATGCAGAAGGTAAATATTTCTATTTCACAGTTACATTTTGTTTGCTTTACATTCTATTAGTTTTCTGTTTTTCTTTTTCAAATAGACTCTGTAACATTTTTTATAATCTGTAGTGTATGGATATAGCTATTAAGGAGTTGTTACCAGCTTGTGAGGAAGGAAGGTGTGCTAGACATTTCCTAGCAAATTGGCTAAAGAGTTGGAGGGGTTTGCAAAGGAAGAACTTGTTCTGGAAGTGTGCTAGAAGTACTTTTGAGGCTGAATTCAAAGCAAATCTGAATGAGTTGTCTAAACTAGGTAAGAAAATAGTTAATGATCTACTTTAGTATGATAAATAATATTGGTGCAAAGTGTATTTTAATTGTGAAGTCAAGTATGATGCAATAGATAATAATATGTGTGAGAGATTTAATGCTTGGATATTATCAGCAAGGCATAAAACCATTATTAGTATGCTTGAAGAGATAAAGGTTAAGGTCATGAGTAGACTAGCTAGGTTAAGTGAATTTCCAAATACTCTGGTAACCAACTTCTCTCCAACGGCAATGAAAGTACAAGAGGGCGATATTGATAAGTCAATGAGATGTAACATTGAGTTTAATGGAGTAACAGGATATGAAATTTTAGATGGATACAAACAAACACGTTGTGTGTTTGAGGAAGAGGGAAAGTAGTTGTAGATCTTAGATGTTGAAGGGGATATCATGTGTATATGCCTTAGCTGCAATGCTGCATAAGCAATATGATCCACACGATTTTATTCATCCATGCTACTTTAAACAGAGGGACTTGATGACTTACTCACATTTCATGCAACCTATGAACAACATGCCAATGTGGCCAGAATCAACAAATCCTCTTATTGCTCTACTAGTGATCAAATAATTGCCAGGCAAACCTAAAACATTGAGAAGGGATGAAGCTGCTGAAACTATGGTGTCTGCTAAATTGATAAAAATTGGACTAGAGAAGACACGTAGTCCTTGCCATGTTTAAGGTCATAACAAAAGAGGATGTCATTTGCTAAGGAGTGATGGAGTTGGTTCTACTGTGTCACGACCCATCCCCGTAGGCCGTGACTAGGGTTCGACTTGGACCCCCGTATATCTAACCATTAGATATGAGTACAGTATAAAAGCGCCCCAGTGGGTGGTAATACTTTCATATACATGTAACCTCTTTCATTTGCATCATACCCTGAAAAGGCACGCAAGCCGACAAGGCTGCCATAACATATCAATATTTATAACATGTTATTTAAACACAGCTGAACAAACTAGTAAATAACCCACACACATATATATAAACCTCTAATAGTATGAGAGATAACATATGGAGGGACAGGGCCCCCGATGTACCCCTGAATAACAAAGCAAATATATACATCAAGGGACCGGTACCAAAACTATGCTCCGATACAATGGAGCTTCTCCCGAATTGCTGATTGGAGTCCTAAGATGGTATGTCTCCAAAATGTGCGTCTGTACCTGCGGGCATGAAACGCAGCCCCCCGAGGAAAAGGGGTCAGTACGATATATGTACTGAGTATACAAAGTATAACGTAGTACTGTAGTCATCCTAAGTGCCCTCTAAATGCCATTAGGGGCCATATCAATTAGGACCTTAGGAACCATAGACATATACCAAAATAGTGCTACCAGCTTATCGAATCAGAGATAACTGTTATCATATAGTCCTTAGGACTAGGGGCTTATACCTCCGTTACTTGCTAACATATAGAGGGTTCAAGGAAGGTAGTTTAACTACTTTAAGAGTTTGATATCTAAAAGTGAATAAGAGACAGGAAGTACATTCGGAACTTAGGAATGGAATAACCCAGAGCTCATATCATATTTAACTTACATCTAAGACATGCCAAAAGAAGAGACAGGATAAGCTTTACATATTCTCTACTTTCCCTCATGTAGTCACCCTATACATATGTGTCGAGGAACGTACGAGCCGATCCTTATATAGTAACAAGTATCGGGGGACGTTCGACCCGATCCTTATATACATATACCATACCCGGCCCACCAAGGGACTCGGTATTATAACATCATATTTATGTCAAGGACATATCAAGAGAAAAGAATGGTAGCTTTACATACCTTTTGATGGATTAACTGTAATCCAGCTTGCCCCGTTATCTCCTTAACCTATTAACACGAAAGTAATACTAAGATTAATAACCTTTCACTTTCCAAGTTCCAAATCTACAACCAAGTATCCATAGGAATCATTTCCTTATCCATTTGCCTCGACTAGTTTATTACTAGTTCCGAAGTTGGTTAAAATCGGGCAGCATCTCCCCTATAACTTGACCTGTCCAAATTCTAATCTTAGAAGCCATATTACCAACAACAACCAGAAGCTCATACATAAGTAAACCACTTCAATATTACACAATATAAACTCCAAACAACTTGCTCGAAACTACAATACCAAAATAGGGTTTTTAATCTCTATTTCGTAAAACTTTTAACCATACAAAATGGAGGGTAGTGTGGATGCAACCAACAGAACCCACACCCTTTTTAGAACCCTTTCCAGCCCTGCAACATGTAACCAAAAAACCTCCAACCCACAGCACCACAATCACAACATACTATTCAACTTTGACTTAACTAAAATGACTTCAATTTAGTTTGTTTCTAAAGTCAAACATCCTTATGCAATTTTCCTACTTCCAGCCTCATTTAAGACATTTAATACACTCCATAACAATATTATTAGCTCCACTTTGAAAAGGAAGACCTTACCTTGTCCAAAACTTGCCAAAATTTGCCTCGAAAGTCTTCTTAACGTGGCTGAAACTTTGTGTCTGTTTGTTATCCTCCTAGTGCTGCTTCAAACCATAAATTTATATTAATAACACATTTATTCCATCATGGTATACCCTAGATAATTAATTAATGGAATGAAATCGGAGAACTCACATCTTTCTCCCCCTTGGCCAACGCTACTCTCTCATTAGCTTAGGGTTTCCTTTTTCTTTTTTCTTGAATTTTTGAAGGAGAAATGACTTAAGAGTCATCAAATATACATATATAGGCTACCTTAGGAGGTAAAACGTGTCATACCCTTAGGGTGACACGTGCCCAACCCTTATTGGGCCAACACATCTATGTAGTCAATTCGGGCTGCCACATGGCAGGTGGGGTCCACCCCCAAGAAGGTGGGTCACCTACTTGACCCCAAGAAGGTGCATCACTTGTTGCCACGTGTCAGATTCCCTTGCTGCCATGTGTTACTCTTTTTTCCTCCTCGTGGGTTCGTAATCTTGTCTTACTTTAAGAACATATGTAAGCCTTGCTACGTAAGATCGGCGTGTACTCAAGTAGCTTAAGTATGTAGGAATTCAAAGTTGGTAGCTTACATAAGTAAGTCGAGTCCTACGACTCGTTACATGGCCTCCAACTCCTTCCGGACTCTTATAACCTTATTTCCAACCTTCCCTATTATGGGGTATCACCTTCTCCTTTCCTTAGATTTTGTTTATAGCGTGGTAGATAATCTAGATCACATGGCACTTTGTAAGAGGCTTAAGCACCTTTCCAGAAACATACGAACACATTCCAAGGTACAAAATTATAGGGTATAACATCCTTCCCCCCTTTATAACATTCATCCTCGAATGTTAATCAAAACATTCCTCAAGATCTTATAAAGACTATAGGAAGAGTTCTTTCCATTGCAATAGCATATACTTTTATCGAGCAACCATTATAAGAGTTCTAGAAGTTGGGATTACCTGTAGATATAAGGAATAGGTGCGGACATTTATATTTCATCTGCTCTTTAGCTTTCCAAGTCGTCTCTTTGTGCTTCTTACCTCATCACAATACTTTGATGGAAGCTATATCCGTAGTTCACCATTTTCCCACTCTGCCGATCCAGGATGGCGATAGGTTACTCCTCGTAGGATAACTCCCTTGTGAACTGGTCATCATTTATAGGGTATACTCTGGATAGATCACCAGTACACTTATGAAGCATTGATACATTCAAGACTGGGTGTACTGCTTTCAAATCCGCTGGTAGGTCCAGCTCGTAGGAAACCTTGCATAGTTGGCGGAGGATCTGATAAGGATCAATGTACCTCGGACTAAGCTTCCCCTTCTGGCTGAACCTTATTACTCCTTTCTTGAGTGACACCTTCAAGAACACCCAATCATCCATTTGAAACTCTAGAAGTCGATGTGGATTACCTACATATGTCTTCTGTCGACTCTGGACGGCTGATAACCTTTCATGAATGAGCTTCATCTTCTATACAACTTATTGAACCATGTCTGGGCCTATTATTTATGTTTTACCAACATCAAACCAACTATTTGGCGACCTACACTGCCTACTATACAAAGTCTCAAATGGGGCTATCTAGATAAGAGAATGATAGTTAATATCAGAAGTAATCTTGACAGGTAGTAGGCAATTGCCCTACCTGCCTTTGAAGTCAACCGTATAGGTCCACAATATCTTCTAGCATTTAGCTAGTAAGCTCAGTCTATCCCTTAACTTGGGAGTAAAATATTGTATGAAGACTTATCTGTCTTCCCTATCTTTCCGTGGACTGATATTCAATAGTTATCTGTAACTTGGGCTTCTCCATCTGAGACAATAGCTATAGGAACTCTTTAGAGTCTTATTACCTTCTTGACCTATAACTTTACACAGTTTCAATTGAACAGGTAGGCCTGAGTAATGCATATGGGCTGATGTTGTTTGCCTATTAACAACAATCCCATATAGAATCATACGTCCATGGAGTACAAAGTGAGTCTTGTAACCAAGGTTGTGTTGGGGAATCTTCGACCTCGTGCTTTACTCCTTGCCTTCCTTAGATGATCTCAACTGGTACCTTAACCCTTTGGTTTTACTTTTTGATCCCTAGAGTTGGCTATTGAGTAGTGTTGAAGTTCCCCCATACAATGATCTTCATGATCTCTCTGTGCTTTGTCTATCGTTAACTTGTATAATTCTGCAGGACCTTGGCACCTAGGTGCACCATTTATTAGTAACCAACTGATTCTTCTCGTCTTGCTTAAACACTTGTAAAACTCTCTTAACCCAACTTGTAACATTCTAGGTACATGATCTTGTGTTGTTGCTTCATCGTTAGTTCAGATTCTTCCATGGTCTCTTTACTCAAATTTTACTCCAAGTTTTCTATCACACGTTACATGGCAATCTTTGCAATAATGTGCGAAGGCACTTAACTTAGCCCAAGAGTTACCTTAGCATCGTCTCGCTAGTCTTCATGTTTCACCTTGCCTGCTCCTTTCTTATCTTACAACCGGTATCAGGATAGATATTTGGTTCAACCATGGCCATGTCCTTTCGGTAGTTTGGTTTAACTCCACTTTGTTTTTCTCTATAATGTATCCAAACTATCATAAACCTTTTTTTATCATGAACTCTTTTGCTTGGTCTTATGCTGAACATACGAATATTCGTAGGTTGCACAACCATTCTTATACAACTGGTATGAGGTAGACGTAGTCTTTTCGTCCCCTGGTTCATCTTGCCTTACATATCACCTTCACAGTAGGACTTACTCGTGCTAGCGCTATTTTGTTCTACTTTTTTTCTCTTCCTTTATGCACATTTCTCTTTGCTACTTGTATGTTACAATATCAACAACCAACGACTCGGTTGCCACGTTTTAACCTTTACTCAGACATGGCGTTACTACCATTTACAAGGTCTTTAGGTTGCTCAGTCTTACCCTCTTATCACATTCACATTTTTTTTGTAGGCACCCATCCCATAAGGTCTTTACCAATGATTCTCCGCACGGTCTTAGGTATCCTAACTTCTATTCATTTATTGCTGGCCTTTAGTCTTTGCTAACTCGTGCCAGTATGGGACCCAAGCGTTCCTGTTAACACATGGTAGTGTCGGTTGATTCCATCTCACGCTTTTATTTCTCTTGTCCACTTTCCCCCTTTATGGTGTATCCATGTCATCCTCCGTTTATTTCTAACTATTCCTACGCATATGATTCTGTTCCATAAGCTCTTATCCTTGCCGGGTATTTGAGGTTAACTTCCAATCCTTCTCAGTCTCATGTCAAATTTACTTTAATAATGGTCTTGTCTTCTTGCCTTTTCGTACTACACCTTTAGCTCGTAGCTATCTATTCTTTTTTTTGTCTAATACTTATACTTAATTGATCACGTCTATCTTGAGTGCTCCCTATAGTAGTCCTTTTATGCTTCCATTCCATGGCCATTTTTATGCTCAAGGAGTTTCATGTTACCCCTATATCCTTTGGGAAAATCATTCTTTAGTATCTCCGACCCTTCTGAATCCTTCTAGTATGTTATCCAATATAGGAAACATATGACTCTGGATAGCCCATAAGTTCATGTCTTCCATCCACCAGTTCCCTTTTCATTTAGTCGCTTAAGGATCAATAAAAGGTTACCGTAAAGCATCCTCCAACCACCACCAGAAGGAAATTAAAATCCAATAAGCACCACAATATTTTTCTAGTACTTAACTCACATGGTTTTCCTCTATGTTCATTCTTGAGTCGTGAACAAATTATCTAGTTCACTACTAATGGTTGAGGGTTTTGTACGCTCCCACAAAATTGGAATCCAATCGCTGGATACTTTGCCCTCCAACAGGAGTTTTCTTTCGAAATAAAACTCCCTGAGTGAACATGGGCCCCCTTTACCAACAACATGGAGGGTACCCATTACAACTTTAGCTCATCATAATAAGGGTATTCGGTACCAACCTCTGAAACATTTTATGAACCTATATTTTAGTCTTTTCTCCCTCTTCTTTTTTTTCCTTGGGAAATTTCGGTAGAGTTTTCCCTATATTCCTTATTATCCAAAACCTGCATGCAGGAAATATCGACAATGCCATGCAAGGACAACGTATACGTACATCCATATCATATCATATCACAACCATAATGCCTCACAGGGCCAACATATATATATATATATTGATAGCATCTCGTTTTACAGCCACACAGGGCTTCCTATATTAAGCCGAAACAAAAATGGCAAATTGCCCCATATAGGTAATAATAACCATACTTATCACCCTCCTATACCTGTAGTCGATCAATCCTCAGTTCGACCTGGTGATCTAGGAGGTGAAGGGTGCTCCCCATCTTTATCTGGTTGTCATCTGCTTGTCTGCCCTTCGTCATCTTTCTCGCTTGAATCCAGGAGACATAGATAACCAGGTAAACCCTGGTTTATCGATGACCAAGATAGGGGGCTCGAATATGCGGTAACACTTACCGTAGTAGCCGGCCTGATGTAGTGCTCTGTTATAAAAGTAACTGGTATGGCTTTCAGAACCACTTCTCTGGTCATCGAAAATTTTGGAGAATTTGTCGTTGTACCCTCCGAGGGGTCAGTCTCAATAGCATAATTAGAGTCTTCTAAAGGATCGGTCTCAATCGTGTAATTGGGATCCTCCGAGGGATCAACCTCAATAGAATAGCTAGGACTTCTCTTGCTTGGTCCTGAAGCCTGAGGTCCCGGTCCCGAATGCACCCTGGGTCCTTCTCTGCACCCCTTCCACTATCTAGAGATGGCTTTTTCATTTTCCACCACGATCTGTACCTACCTACAAGGAAGGAGGTCAGAAACAATCTCTCCTTTATAGGCATCACCGTACACATAACAGTTCGTTAGGGAGGGATTATCCTAATAGTACAACTTTATTGCATGATCTTAGATATGAAAGAAAGGTAACATCCTAAATGTCCTATAGCCTCTTGTCTATATATGTGGTGCATAGCACACTGATAAACAAGACTCTACTAAACACGGTCTGTAGACATTCCAAGGAAGAACTGCTCTGATACCACTTATGTCACGACCCATCCCCGTAGGCCGTGAGTGGAGTTCGAATTGGACCCCCGTATATCTAACCATTAGATATGAGTACAGTATACAAGTGCCCAATGGGTGGTAATAATTTCATATACATGTAGCCTCTTTCATTTGCATCATACCCTGAAAGGGCACGCAAGCCAACAAGGCTGCCATAACATATCAATATTTATAATACTTTATTTAGACACAGCTGAATAAATTGGTAAATAACCCACACACATATCTACATACCTCTAAGAGTATGAGCGATAATATATGGCGGGACAGGCCCCCCGTCGTACCCCTGAATAATAAAACAAATATTTACATCAAGGGACTAGTACCAAAACTAGGCTCCGATACAATGGAGCTTCTCCCGGCTTGCTGATTGGAGTCCTAAGTTGGTGGGTCTCCAAAATGTGCGTCTGTACCTGCGGGTATGAAACGCAGCCCCCCGAGGAAAGAGAGTTCAGTACGATATATATACTGAGTATACAAAGCATAACGTAGCCTAAATAGGAGCATATCTGAAATAGAGGCTCAGGAGACAAGTATGTTACTGAAGAAACCACTGTACTTGTACCTTGTGAATCATAAAAACATGCATGCTTGCTCATATCATACAATATAGCCGGCCCTTTTAGGGACTCGGTGAATCATATATTTGTAGGACCATCATAGGGTCCAACGCCATCATCACCTTATTACACCACATCATCATATATATACATACGTACCCGACCCTCTAGTGAGGGACTCGGTGAGTTAATCATGTCATTGCATTATCATGCCTTCATATAGCGTACCCGACCCTTTAGTGAGGGACTTAGTGGACAATGCAGTGAACTGTACATGATTACGTACTAGGCCCAGGACTCGGTGATAAAAGTGTTACAGTATGCACGAGCAGAGTAATGAGCAACCATCCATATGCAATTTAAATCATCATTTAAGACTCGATAGAATAGGAAGAACAAGCTATCGTTTGGGGACTAGAGTAGTACTGTAGTCATCCCAAGTGCCCTCTAAATGCCATTAGGGGCCATATCAATTGGGACCTTAAGAACCATACACAAATACCAAAATAGTGCTACCAGCTTATCGAATCAGAGATAACTATTATCATATAGTCCTTAGGACTAGGGGCTTATACCTCCGTTACTTCTTAACATATAGAGGGTTCAAGGAAGGTAGTTTAACTACTTTAAGAGTTTGACATCTAAAAGTGAATAAGAGACAGGAAGCACATTCAGAACTTAGGAATGGAATAACCGAGAGCTCGTATCATATTTAACTTACATCTAAGACATGCCAAAAAAAGAGACAAGATAAGCTTTAAATATGTGCCGAGGAATATATGGCCCGATCCTTATATAGTAACAAGTGTCGGGGGACGTTCGGCCCGATCCTTATATACATATACCGTACCTAGCCCACCAAGGGACTGGTATCATAACATCATATTTATGTCAAGGACATATCAAGAGAAAATAAGGGTAGCTTTACATACCCTTTGATGGATTAACTGTAATATAGCTTGTCCCGTTATCTCCTTAACCTATTAACACAAAAGTAATACTAATATTAATAACCTCACTTTCCAAGTTCCAAATCTACAACCAAGTATACAAAGGAATCATTTTCTTATCCATTTGCCTCAACTAGTTTATTACTAGTTCCGAAGTTAGCGGAAATCGGGCAGCATCTCCCCTATAAATTGCCCTATCCAAATTCTAATCTTATCATACATATTACCAATAACAACCAGCAGCTCATACACAAGTAAACCACTTCAATATTACACAATACAAACTCCAAACATTCGCTCGAAACTACGATACCAAAATAGAGTTTTTAATCTCTATTTCGTAAAACCTTTAACCATATGAAATGGAGGGTCGTGTGGCTGCAACCATCAGCACTCACACCCTTTTTAGAACCCTTTCCATCCCTGCAACATGAAACCAAACCACCTCCAATTTGCAGCATCACAATCACAATATACTATTCGACTTCGACTTAATTAAAACGACTTCAATTTAGTTTGTTTCTAACGTCAAGCATACTTATGAAATTTTCCTACTTACAGCCTCATTTAAGATATGTAATACACTCCATAGCAATATTATTAGCTCCACTTTGAAAGGGAAGACCTTACCTTGTCCAAAACTTACCAAAATTCGCCTAGGAAGTCCTCTTAATGCGGCTGAAACTTTGTGGTTGTTTGTTATCCTTCTGGTGCTGCTTCAAACCATAAATTTACATTACTAACACCTTTATTACATTGTGGTATACCCTAGATAATTAATTCATGGAACAAAATCGGAGAACTCACCTCTTTCTCCCCCTTGGTCGACGCTACTCTCTCTTTAGCTTAGGGTTTCCTTTTTCTTTTTTCTTGAATTTTTGAAGGAAAAATGACTTAAGAGTCATCAAATATACATATATAGGATGCCTTAGGAGGTGACACGTGTCATCCCCTTAGGATGTATATCTAGAACTAATAATCCAAGTGCAAGTACAAGAGAAAGTGTAAGTGCATCAAGGGATGCACCTAGTAGCACTACAACTCCTTCTAACAGAATACCAACTGCAACAACATCACCAAGGCATAGTGCAAGTGTATCAAGGATTGCACCTAGAACCACTGCACCTCCTTCTAACAAAATACCAAGTGCATCACCATCACCATCACCAAAAACTAGGAGTGGTAGAGGAAGGAGTAGGGGAATGGAAAGTGAAGCAAGAGGAGTTAATCATCTACTTGAAAGTTGGTTTACATGCTCTCAAGGTAGTACAATACATGACCAGAATTCAAATGCTGCACCAAATGAAACTACTACTGGAAACACAACCCAATTTAAAAAGCCATGAGTAACTGAGATGGGTGTGTTTCAAGCTAAAAATGGGTTCAAAACTTTCAATGTAAGTATTGTGATGCATTTATAATTTTTGTACTTAAATAAGAACATCAACTTATACAATTAATCTTTTTTTGTAGTCTGGACTGCCACGTAGCAGAATATTATCGATTGGACCAAAAAGAGTCTTGAGATCATCAGTTATAACTGGAGATATTGATTTCAAACAAACAAGTGGATTGAAGTGGAAAGGAAATCAAGCAATCACAACAAGAAGGCTCCAGGAGATTAGAGATCAATCAAGGCCTTCAACATGGTATTAATCTGGATCGAGACCCGACTTCTGACCTTAGATTTGATCCTACACTCGACTTTTGAATCGATCCGACCTTGATATTCGACAGGAGACCCAAACTTGACTTCTGACTTATAACCTGCCCCGACTTTCAACCTGAATATCTGACCTCGACATCAAACCTGTACCTGACTTGTGAACCAAGCTCTGACCCCAACTTTCGATCTAGGATTCAACCCCTAATTTAGACTTAGGACTTGAATCCAACTCTGGATTTTGGACTCGACTTCCAAATCAGGACTTGACCACGAGATCTGACATTTGAATCAAGATTCGATCTCGATATTCAACTCCAAAAAATGATTAAGGACCCACTACAATACTGAACCTAGGATTAGACCCCGACTCTTAATCTGAAATTCGACTCCAACACCCGACATGAAACCCCAACCTTGACACCACACCTAGAATCTTACGTCAATTTCTAACTCGGGATCCGTCACTCAAATTGAGATCTGACCACGATCTGACCAGGGATCCAGGAGTTGGATCTCGAATCATCTTGAATTTTGGAGAAAAGATTAATGACGGAAGGTTGTATCTCATTGAATTGTTGATTGAATATTTTGCCTTTTATTGAAAGACTCTAAGATAAAATTATCATTAACTATTTTTGTCACGACCCAACTCCGTAGGCCATGACTGGTGCCCGAGTTGGGCACCCATACGTACCCTTAGTCCCACTTAGTACATTAATTGAATAAACATAGGTAATGATTAGAAGGGATCTCTAAACAGATATAATGCACGAGGGCCGATAGGCCATCATGAAATACAAAAAAACCCAAAACATATATACAAAACCCACATCTCATGTCTACAGACCTCTACAGAATGATATCCTAGTCATATGACGGGACAGGGCCCCGCCGTACCCTTGAACAACGTATATATATATACAACAGAAAGTGTCAGTACCAAAATAGGTTCCAAACAAAGGAGCACTATCGACCAACATGGTGGATGTCCTAAGCGAGCGGATTAGCAAACCAATCGTCTGTACCTGCGGGCATGTAACGCAGCCTCCGAAGAAAGGGGGGTCAGTACGGAAAATGTACTGAGTATGTAGAGCATGAACTGTAATAAGTAAAGTTATTTCCAGAGCAGAAAGTGCAAAAATGAGCAAAATATCCAGAAATATCAAATGCTTATCAAACCACATATAATGGGTTGTAATAAGTAAAGTCATTACCGTAATAGAATGTACAAAACTGAGCAAAATATTCGGAGATATCAAATGCTGATAAAAACCTCAGATAATGTATGCAGAAAAACATATGCCATATCCGGCCCCATTATGGGACTCGGTGAACAAATGTGGTCGCCCTCCTGTCATTAGCGCCACAGCACAGCATAACACCAGAATAGGGAATATCTCCGTAACAAATCATATCATATCAGATGGCCATATCAAATTATATCATATCACATCATATCATATCATAAGCATATGTGTACATGGCACAGCATAACTCCGTGGCATAACATACACCACCCCATGTACATGTCATACCTGCCCCTCACGTCAGGACACGACGAACAATGCAGAAAAGTATGCACGATAACATATCCTAGCCCAGGCTCAGTGAAGGAAGCATTGAGGCATCCACGAGTGGAGTAGCGAGAAACTATATGCAATTTAAATCATATTTAAGACTCAATGGAATAATCAGAATGAGCTATCATTTAAAAATCAAGATGAGACTCATGTCAAGTACCTTTCGAAAGTTACCCTGGATTATATTAGAATAGATCTTCTGGAATCATATAGACGTATCGAAGCATAATAAAATACCTTTTGGAAATCAAGGAATTGGCCATCCTAATGGCTCTAGGAATAGGAACCTCTTTGAAATTATATAAAAGTCATATTTTTGTTTCATAAATACCATACCAAAACAAAGATTATCTTTACATACATATGTCAAAACATGAAAATTGAAAGAATATGCTTTACATACTTATGTCAAAAACATGCCAAAAGAAAGAAAGGTTTTACATACTTATAACAAATACATGCCAAAAGAAGAGAAAGTATAAGCTTTACGTACTTATGACAAAGACATGCCAAAAGAAAGAAAGGTTAGCTTTACGTACCTCTTACGGATTACTCTTAACTATGCTCGCCTCATCGTCTCTTGAACCTATTTAACATAAAATTAATACTAAGGTTAATAAACTTTCACTTTCCAATTTCCAACTCTACACCCAAGTAACCATAGGAATCATTTCCTTATCTATGTCTCTCGACTAGTTTATTACTAGCTCCGAATCTACCGAAAATTGGGCAGCATCTTCCCTGTAACTTGAACATCCCCGAGTTTTCAACTCGGCCACCATGTCAACAACCATACCAACAACAACATACAGCAGCATGTGTACAAGTAAATCACTTCAACTTTACACAATACAAGCTCTATACAACTCATTCCAAACTACGGTACCAAAATAGAGTTTTTAACCTTTATTTCATAAAATATGTAGCCATACCAAACGGAGGGTTATGTGGCTGCAACCAGCAGCACCCACATCCATGTTTGAGTACTTTACAGCCCTGCAACACACAATTAAACCACCACCAAACTGCAGCACCACAACAACAACACACTACACGACTTCTATTAAACTACTACGACTTCCATTTAGTTTGTTTCCAACGTCAAACATCCTTATACATTTTTTTCCACTTCCAGCATATTTTAAGACATGTAATATACTTCATAACATCATCATAAAGTCCAGTTCAAAACAGAAAACTTTACCTTTCCCGAAATTCACCAAAACTCGCCAAAACTTGCCTCGGAATTTCCTTTAGCGCAGCTGAAACTTATGGGCTGTTTGGTAACATTTTGGGCTGACTCAAACCTTAAAATTTCATTACGAACATCTTCATAACATCATGTTATATCTCATATAATTAATTCTCGGCACGGAATCAGAAAACTTACCTTTGTTTCCTCCCAAAACCATAGCTCTTTCTTCTTTCTAGCCTAAGTTTCTCTTCTCTTCTCTTCTTTCTTTCTCTTGTCATTTCGTTTTTCTTGTATTGAAATCTCTAGATGAGTGTGGAAATTAATGAGTCATAAGACTCATATATATATATATACAACTTTAGGGGTGACACATGTCATCCCCTAAGTGGTGACACGTGTCAAGCCCTAAGTGGTGACAAATGTCAAGATCTAAGTGGTGACACATGTCAAGGTTTCATTGGTCCAACACACCCCTTTCCTCCAATCACGGGCTTCCATGTGGCATGTGGGGCCCACATGAGTCTTCTTGAAGACTTTATGAAATTCTTATTTTACCCCTAGCCTTCCATAATATTACCATAGGCCACTTTGCCAACTTTCCTCTTTGCCCTTTGCCTTTTCCATTATTTCCACACTATTAATAATCATAAATAATATTCATATCCAACTTGTATCTTAAATAAATTTTGGAAGATGGTCATTCCCTTAACTTTACCACAGCTACCCTAAAACATCCAACCATATAAAATATGGGATATAACATTCTCTATGAGAAATTCCAATTTTTGCCCCTCACCTTTTATAATATTTCCAAGTTGAAATTCTAATTTAGTCATAAGAATTTTGTATCCAACAAGATCAAACATAGCCTTGTCCTTGACTTGTTACCATTATCTTCAAAATATCCTAATGTGCAAAATACGGGTTATAACAATTTTTCTACAATAAACAAAATTATCATTTGCTATTTTTTTTACAATAGACAAAATGAACATTTACTATTTTTTAAATAATTTTTATTTAATTACTATGCAAATATGAAAGACTTTAAAATTAATTAAAGTTATAATTATTAAATATTTACTCATTAAGAATATAAAAGTCGTTCAATATTTAATGGATATTTTGGTCAACCAATATGATAAAATGTGTAGAAATTCCCTACTCATAGTTAGCTTGAAATAAATATAATGTTAAACTCCTAGTATTAATAGGATAATACGTATCCTGCAATAAACTTAGTCATAATATAAATATGTTTTGTTTGGTCCTAGTACAAAATTATATTTATACCTATTAGTAACTTCTTAGATGGGGGAAATTTTAACTTAAAAGGGCATATAAATAAATCAACTCTTAATGGATATTTTGGTCAATCAATATTTATATTCATGCTTTTATAATAATACTAGTTTCTGGGAACGTGCTTTACACGTCTGTCCCTTATTATTATTATTATTATTATTATTATTATTATTATTATTATTATTATTATTATTATTATCATCA